>NW_026113134.1:0-39455 GCF_024323335.1 Lathyrus oleraceus | reverse complement strand
TTAGATATCCAAAAATTAATCTAATTATATCTATGAATACCCGTTAATTATTCGGATCAGAAATAAACCTAATGTTTTATTTTTATGCAATTTTATATGTTTATGCGTATACTTTTCTACTATCCCAATTTTAATATTTACAAAAATTTAAAAGAGAAAGTGGAGTACAAGTTAGATGTTTTCATGGAAACATTAAAATTGTAGAGTATATTTGGGTGTGAGTTAAGTTGAATCTTTTAAACGCTTACGGTTATTTTGTTAGGTTCTTAAATTTTAATATTGGTGAGGTTTCAGTTTAATGTTTTGAATTGAAAGGTAATATTGCTAGGTTTTCTGTGTTTGGTTGGATCTATTCACAGTCGGCATATTGAGTATCAATTGGTAAATTTATTTTTAATATTAAATCTCTCCACTCCCTATTTGACATTTTTATCATAAACCTACTAAGTCAAAACTAATGCACTTTTTTTTCTAATGCACTTTTTTTTTTTCTATTCTACTGTATAAAATAAGTTTAGATAATAAATGTTTTTTATTATATGATAATGAGAAATAACAAAGATCTCAAAAGGTCTAATATACTATCCATAATAGAATACCACTCACTATTCTAACATCAAGATATTAATAAAGAGCCACTAAATACTTCTCCTTCCTCTCAAATTAAACATTACCTTTGTTGTAACTAATTATTAGTTTTATATAATAAATAATAATTAATAATTTAAAAAGTAATATAATCAATAGAATTAATTACTTGACTTTACTATTGTATATATTTATGGAAGGATGAGTAAAATCAGGCCGGTGATAAAATAAAGGTATATATATATATGAGACCAAACATATTTAGATATCCAAAAATTAATCTAATTATATCTATGAATACCCGTTAATTACTCGGATCAGAAATAAACCTAATGTTTTATTCTTATGCAATTTTATATGTTTAGCGTATACTTTTCTACTATCCCAATTTTAATATTTACAAAAATTTAAAAGAGAAAGAGGATTATCCATTTTGGCGGATTATGGTTTACACCTTATCAACGCCCAAGTTCCATTGATATTAACGACGTTTGAACGACTCAACCACGAATCACGGGTTTGCTGAGAGTCACGAGCATGGAGTCTCGGTTAAGAACCACCCAAAGGGAGTGTACTAGGGTTTAAACCTGCCAGACATGTTCTACCAGAGGTTCCCATAATCATCGTCCCATCTCTCGGATATTATCGGAGAAACGAATACTCGTATTCCAAAAATATTCTCGAGAGAGACTCTTATGAGTGTAGTATCGCGTAACAATCGCATCAGATCTTACATCTGAACGACCTCCGCACTACGTCCTAAAAATAGGCCAAGATGGGTTTGGTAAACTACGGTCCTTGGCTTCTAAGGCACATGATTGAATGAATAATGCCTAACCACAAATGACTTGTGTGACATTGTTAATTCAACATGACCTCCACCAAGTGAATGGACTCGCAAGTCAACTGGCTAAGGAATACTCCACACCAGTCAACAAGACTATGTCATTCTCCTATCCTAGAGTGCACTCGAGTTCGGGTATAGAACTCATCTCACAAAGATCACCAAAGCAAACAGCAATTGTATATCAAGCAATTCAAACATTACAATCAATACAGTTATCCCAAATTGTACAAATAACACATAAACAAATATCATACAACAAGGGTGAAAAGTAGGCAATACCACCAGGGAAGGTCTAAAATGCATTTATCCCCAGTGGAGTCGCCACTTTTCTATAGCGGTGTATTCGTCGCTATATGATTTATTGATTAAACCATAAGCAAAGTATACAATGAATCGAGTCGCCACCGCACTTTTATTTATCCTAAGGACTGGTTAAAAAGCGAACAAAAACCTAAGAAGTTTTACACGTAGAAAACCAATAAAAGATCAGAGAGTCTGGGTAAGGGGTAAATTACGCAATGGGAAGGTGTTAGGCACCCATCACGTCCTAGGTACTCCTAGGGAGCCCTTTTCACACTTGTTGTATAAGAATATTTATTTGTTTTTGACATATTGTGCAAACACGAATGGGATGATGAGAAAAGAATGTACAAGTTAGTTATTTTTGTGTTTGAACGGATGAACCCGTTGCCTACGTACCTTCCATCAAAGGTAAGGATCAAAACGCCGTAGTTCGGCTAAAAGATTTCCAAAGATTTGTGAGTTCATTTTAAAACATAAGCATTAAGGCTTTTCATTACCAATGGGAGAAGACTCAACCTTATGAAACAACAAGTCCACCATGTGAGAAAAGCTTCCACTTGCTAATGAGGGGTTAACCCTATAATAAGCAAGGAAGACTTACAATTCAATCAACTAAGGACAAATAGGTGAGATTAACATCAACCAACTAGGATAAATCAAACCTATGGCTAATGTATGAAAACTTAACAAACATGGACAAAGCCACAAAACAATTGAATGAGTTGGATTAACTGATTATGATTATTCACAAAATATGGTCAGAGTATGGTTAAGATTGATTCAAAGAAGTGTTATGAAAAGAAGTTTGAAAAGTCAAGGACTTAGGGTCCAAGTTTCTAATTTGAAAAGAGAATGAGAATATTTGCACAACATGCATTTTCAAGTTTTTAAAAGTCAACAAGTGAAAAGGGGTTTTGAAACAAAAAGGGTGTGGATGAAGAAGTGTAGAACTTCCTAGAAGTTCACCTCTTGAAATCATATAGAAGATGATTCAAGTGTGTCCTTAGGAATGAGGCAACAATGCAAGTAAGCAAAATAAGGTGATACCGGATGCCATCAATGGTCTTATACCAATCTCACAAACAAAAACGGATGTCGGATACCAATAACTGGGTTTACACCGATCTCCTAAAATAAACAATGATATTGGATGCCATCAATGGTCTTATACCAATCTCACAAAAGCAAAAGCGGATGTCGGATACCAATAACTGGGTTTACACCAACCTCCTAAAGTAAAACAAAACTTGGATGTCGGATGCCAATCTATCTGGACTTATACCAACCTCCTAAAGTAAACAAAACTTGGATGTCGGATGCCAATCTATCTGGACTTATACCAACCTCTAAAGTATGGTCATAGGAATACAAATGCCACATCACAGGGACTTATAATTGCATCCTCTCATACAACAAACAAGAGCAAAGAAGATATGAGTGACCAATGAGGTCTTACACTCTATCCTTCCATATCATGGGAACAAAAGCCAATCAACCTGGTCTTACAATTGTCCTCAATGGGTAAACTCAAACAAACCACAAGGGTATGCAATGATGATCATACAAGAATTAACAATCAATAATGATGAATGCACAATGGCAAGTAAGCAATCATGTTCAAATGAATCAAATAATCAATCAAACAAGTTCAAGTAGCACACACTATAACCACACAATTGGGCTCAAACAAAGGTTGGACTTTAAAAGTCAACTGGAATAGGGTGAAAGGCGCTCTTAACCTTGACATTGAGAGCCAAGGTGAAGCAGATGAAAGGATATGAGGGGTGTGCCTCATCACTCTTATCCCTGGTCAGGGAGAGTATTGAATATCAGAAGGTGTGGGAGTTCAGAAAGATGGAACTCTCTCCACAAGTTAGACTCGATAGATCTTGGGTTTTTACTCACTATGCATCAACACATGTAGTGTGAGCAAGGTGAGTGACTCACAGAATAGTAGGAGATAGGTTACATATCTCTTTTGTCTACCAATTGCCTCATATGAGGTCTTTACCTGCTTGGGGACAAAGTAAACAATCACAAACATTGCCTCTTAAGGAGGACTTCAGACAGTTGCCTGGCTAAATAACAAGCCAGGTCTTCCAGACTACATGGAGACAAGAGAGTCTACCTCAATGCGTAAGCAAAGCAAAGCAATAGCTAGTTCTCAAGGAACTAAAGCGACTATGGTACCTGAAATCAATCAAATATAATCAGTATTCAGGTCATAAAGTCAAAACAAACAAGTTATGAACCAACAGACAACACAATCAATCATATGTGCAAAGCACAAACTCAAAGCAAATGAGTTAGCATCCTACAAAATAAAACAAGTCAGTTCATGATAATCAAATAAACCAAAATCAATCAACTTGAATTAAGCTCTTCAAAGCATTTTGCTTCTTAACCTGAAAAAACAACTCAAATGTGAGAAGTAAGACCACTAGGACAAGCCTAGGGTCAAAAGGAGATGAAAAATTCAAAACAGCAAGTGAAAATTGATCAAAATCAATATTTAACAAACAAGAATAAATTCCAGTTGGTCCCACATCCAAAACATTCACCAATTGCATTTCACAAGCTAAACATGTCAAACTATGCATTTTGGAATCACATTGGAGCAAACAGAATGATCACAATCAAACTAATACCAAAACAGCTCAATAAATTCCACAAAAATTCCAGCTCAAACAGCACACATTCAATGAGCTACATATCAAATTTCATGACATTTGGATAAATGGAAGTAGGGGAATTAAATCAGGAAGTCATGGTATGCAAATACAACTCCAAATAAGGCCACAAAGTGTGCACCAACTTCAAGCAAATGTAAAACAGTGAAAACAAATGATAAATGGATGGGACCAAAGCCAAGATGAAGCTAAACATGTCAAGAAACACTCCACCAAATTTCACCTTCATATGATAAGGGATGAGGATTTCACAAGATAAGTAAGTTGATCACTCAAGAAAAACCCTAAAATGACTAAACAGCCAACAAAAATCCCAATCAAATAGGAAATGGATCAAACAAATCCACAAAAAATCATGGTGAAACTAGACATACATATGATATCACATGCAAACATTCAGAGCCATAGGAATAGCATAGGTATGGAAAATAAAATCATGAACATGGCATAACATAGTGTGACACACATTGTCACACTCATGAAGATCACATCATATCTCTCTAACCAGGGACTCAAAAATAGCAAACTATACATCAAAATCACCAGGAATAAGTCAAGAACAAGCATGTGAAATTTCAATCATTTTGGATAATGCATCAAGATTTCATGATCAATATGGCAAAACATATGTATAATGCATACATGTCAAAGATCACTAGCCAAAACCAAAAATCTACCAGGCACAACTTTCATTATCATGCCTAAAAAAAACTAGAGGAAATTTGGAGATCAATGCAAAAATCCTCACTCAAATTGGATTAAAATTGAATTAATTATGATTTTTAGAAGTTAGGTTATAAAATGAAATAATTATTAACATTTAATTAAATGAATTAAGTGCTGAGTGTCATTTCTGTAATTAATTGAACCAGGGGGCAAAACGCCCCGTTTCACTAAACTCCATGGCGTCATGTGATTGGTCCAGGCGCGGCGGGAAACAAGATTTTGAAATGGAAATCCAGGCGGAAGGATCAAACGCGTGTTTTTGCCCAGAAATTCGAAGCTGGACGCGTTCTTCACGTTCTCATGCTGTTCATCATCAACATCACTTTTTTGCCACGAAAACCAGCAAATGATATACCGATCGAAACGTCATGTCATGTAGATCATTATTCTAACAAGCAATTAACCTAGATCTAATCATGCTTCACGGATCGATCGAAGAAAGTTTCACACTCAAACGTTCAGATCTACATAACTCATTCAATACTCAACGAAAAATCATGATTCGATTTGCAGTATATTCTATGTCGCAAGATCTATCTAAACCACATGTGGATTTCAAGAATCAGAGCTTTCGAAATTTTACCTTGTGATTGTGCAGCTGTGGAAATCGTGTGAGTTTGGTCCCAATTAGCGAAAACAGAATCGTGTATGATGTTGTAGGAGGTGGATGCAAGGTGCAGCTCAGCTCAACAGTGCTTGGATCAATGGAATTTTGCAACTGCCATGGAAGCTCAAGCTTTGCAACAGTGAGAATTTGATCGATTCTTCCACCAATCTTGTTCAACAGATCTCTCAAATTACCTGCAGATGATGATCAAAGCAAAAAGAAGCAAAGGAAATCACGAATTCTTGATGAATGATGAAAAAAGTGTGGAGAAAAATTGTGAGAAATTGAGAGAATTTGTGAGATTTTGGATTTTGATCTGAAAAATGATTGTTGATTCTGAGCATTCTGTTAGGATTAAGCTTTTATACCTCATGTTAATCCATGCCTTAATCATGTTTAGCATAATTTGGATGATTAGCAAAATGAAGCTTGTTATGGAAATTGGCCAATTTGCCCTTTGATAGCTTGAACCAATGGAACAGTGTTTTTTCTTTTGAAGCAAGTCATAAATCACACTTAGAAGCTGTCGCATCCTGCGAAAAAACAACCGGCGAGGCTCAAATAAAAACACAACACAGAGCCGCCACTGCGCGTTATTTATCCCAAGATAGGGAAAGGAAACGCTCAGAGAAACCTGGAAAGGAAATGGTCTTGCGACCAAAGAGAAAGGGTAAGGGAGTCGGTTACGCAAGGGGAAGGTATTAGCACCCCTCACGTCCGTCGTACTCAACGGGATCCACGTTCTAAGAAAAGAAAAGGTTGCTAAAACATCACACACACACTCAGGGAACGCAGGTGGGGTTAAGAGAAGGGAGCTCGATAAGGTATCGCACCTTATGCCTACATATCTTGTCTGGAACAAGAATCAGAGCCACTGTAGTTCGGCTTACGCACGCCAAACAACACAAAACATACAAACAAGCAAGGGTGGCAAACATGGAGCCCGACAACCACTGGATGGAATTACGTCGGCATCCGAACCAAAACGCACTCAAAAGGGCAAACGTGGAGCCCGACAGCCAATCATTGGACTTACGTCGGCATCCGAGCCAAAACACAATCAGACAACAAGTAAACACACGCAAAAAAGAAAAAGGTTGCCCGGAGTGGTCTCGCACGACCACCTGCCTACATACCTTGTCTGGAACAAGGATCAGGGCGATGTAGTTCCCCTGAAAGGGACCGCATTGCTAACCAGAAACCAGGGAAAGACACACTACTAGGGAGCTGGACTCGAGCCTAGTGTTGTCATGCATCGTTGCCCTAAGTTTAGTTTTCTATCCTACTTGCATAAGCAAACTACTCCTATCCAGGAAAGAAGCAAGCACACAAGCATACAGAATAATTCAAACATACATCAAATGAGAACAAGCATCTCAAACAGATATCCACATAGCACGCACTATAACCAAACAAGGGGCTCACACAATAGGTTTGACTGCCTCAGCAAGTCATCTGTACGGGTTGTGTTTGCTCTTAACCTTGCCATTACGAGGCTAAGGTGAAGCAGATGAAAGGATGAAGTGAGGATCAGACCTCACAGCTCTTATCCCTGACCAGGGAGAGCTTCTGACAAATGAGCATGGGTCCAGAATGGGGGAACCCTTCTATACTCAGAGACTCTGACACAATGTGCATTGCACGGATCTTGGGCTTGTGATCTCAATGCTACAACCATGTAATGGGAGCAAGGAGAAGACTCAACTGAATAGTGAGGGATAGATTGCATATCCCTACCTTCCACCAATTGCCTTATTTAAAGGACTTTTCCTGCTTGGGCACGAAAAATAAACAACCATAATCATTGCCTCTTAAGGAGGACTTCAGACAGTTTGCCCGGTCAAATAACAGACCGGGTCTCCAGACTACATGAAGTTAGGAAGTTATACCTCAATGCAAGTTGCTTAAGCAAAGCAAAGCAAAAGTTCACAAGGAACTGAGCAACTAAAAGTACCTGGAAACAGTCAAACACAGTTAGTACTCAGACAGACAAACATAAACAGCAAGAGATCAATCAATTAATCTATACATATCAATGCACAACAAAGCAAGCTCAAAGCTTAATCCCAAACTTCACAACCTACAAAACAAAGTTATGTTAGTGTACAAACATCAAACAACATCAATTGAATTGACTTGGATCATTCTCCATTCACATTGCACCTTTTCATCCTGAAAAATCAATCAAATGTTAGCAACTAGACCACTAGGCCAAGCCTAGGGTCCAAAGGCAAGAAAAATTCCTAAACAGCAAGGTATCTCTAACCAAACTCAAATTAATGTCAAACAAGAGCCAACACAACTAGTCCCATGTTCATATCATTCATTATATTCATTCCATGCACAAAACAAGGCAAACTAGTTCAAATGAAGCACCAAACATCCAAACAGAACTATTGCATTCAAATCCATATCACAACAATTCTAAAAATTCTCAAATAATTTACACCTAAACAGGACATATCCTAGGTCTAGCATGTCAAATTTTAGCTCATTTGGGCAAAGGGAACCATGTCAATGAAAATCAACAAAAACAGACACAATTACATGCTCCAAATCACAACATCAACACATGCATTCACTTCAAAAATTCATAAGTCCATGAAAACAATAAAGAAATGACTGGGACCAAAAGCATCATGTTCTATCATGTGTCTATAACCAGCAAGCCAAATTTCATGTTCATTCAATACCATATGAGCATTTCACATAAGATCTACCAACCTATGTCACACAAGCTTGCACAATTGACCAACAGAGATGAAAAATAGCAATCAATTTGAAAATTCCACATAAAATTCCACAAAAATTCACATAGCATCTTAACATGTTAATGAACATCCATGCAAAATTTCATATTAATCCAACAAGTATAGGCCATGCAAATAAATCCAACAAGTTGACATAATGAGGTGTGACACAAATTGTCACACCTAAGTTCCAAAATTCACATCTCAATGACCAGGTATCAAAAACTCATGAAATTTACATGTAAACAAACATCAGCCAGTCCACAATCATCACAAAAATTTTCAAGAATTTCTTTTATACTATGAGGATTTCACAATGGAATTGGCCAAAGGTATCAAAATGTAGCACATGTGAAACAAACCTAAGTCAAACATAATTTCCACCATGCACAACTTTGACCAATAGGTCAAAAAAACATCTACAGTCAACAAGGAAGCCAAAGAAAAAATTCCTATATTTTTCTGAATTTTCTATGATTTTTTGTGAATTTTTAAAGTGATTAGGATTTTTAAGAATTTTTTATGAATTAAATAAATTAATTAACATTAGTAATGGCAAAGTTGTAATTACATGGCGCGGGGGAGGGAAACACCTAATTCAAAAATTCAAACCAGATTTTGGATCAAACACTACTTCATCATCGTTTTCATTCCAGTTTCCACAAGAACACGCATGAACATCAAAATCTCAAATCAACACCAAAATGCGCAAATGAATAGCCGTTCGAACCGTCTTAATCCACACTTAATCACCTTAATTAACCAAACCAAATGTAATTAGCATAATGTGATTTAATTGTGAAAGCTCCAAAACGCCCTTGCCAACTATTGCCATATGACAGCTCATGACAGCTCAAGCAAGTCACATTTGATGTTTAGAGGCAAATGCAAGATCAAAACAGAGTTGTGTGTTGATACCAAAGCTTCTGCATCAATGCATAGCATTTTATAACAGTATGCATCGATGCGTAACTTGTATGTATCGATACATAGCACTTTTTAACAGTATGCATCGACACAGAACTCGTATGCATCGATATATAGCATTTTTTAACAGTATGCATCGATACAGAACTCGTATGCATCGATACATAGCATTTTTTAACAGTATGCATCGATGCGTAACTTGTTTGTATCAATACACAACACTTTTCAACAGTATGCATCGACACATAACTCGTATGCATCGATACATAGCACTTTTTGCCTTGCATGCATCGATGCGAAACTCGTATGTATCGATACATGGAAAATTTTGCCATGCACGCCCGGTGGTAATTTGATCATATCTCCTCAACCGTTCATCCGATTCTCATGATCTTGGACTTTTTGGAAATGGGAGAGAAAGATCTACAACTTTCATGTTCAACAAAATTTCATTTGAAGCCTTTTTGACGTTGGAAAGTCACGCTGGAGTTGGTCCAAAACTTGCCATTCTTTGGAAACTTTCAAATTACATATCACTTTCCATTTGGGAAACTCTTGATCCGGCTTCAAAAACCTCAAGGTAGATGTTTGACATGATGAATAAACCTCTTTTGGACATGAATGAAGTATCTCCAACCATTTCTCCATCTCCTAGCCCTCAGTTGACTTTACAGTTGACTTTTCAACTGATAGATGAATATGGCAATACACTAATCAATCTGAGCCCCAATCTTCTGATGAAATGGCTCAAAGGTGAAACCCTAGCCTCAATTAGCACAAAATAACCAAAGAATGAACCCCATATCCATCATAAACCCCATCTCCTGATTATGCCCTAATTGGCCCAATGCAACTGATTAGGGTTGACCAGTGGTCAAAACCCTAATCTCAAGGAATGAGCTTCAATCTCCTGATGATACCCAACCATGATGATGATGATGTATCACTTCAAACAAGATGAAGATCAATACCCTTTGAGAATCACAAAACTCTAATTCACAGCCCAATCCTCAGATGGCCAATGATCAATCAATAAACCCTAGGCTTGCACTTTGACTTCTCCATCTTCTGATCAAGACTTGGGAGAATGGCTTGCACAGTGTAACCACATGATATGCAATATGCAATGCCTAATGACCTAAAATGATATGTACAATGTTAATGCTAGTCCTAAGAGAGGAGGGCAAATTTTGAGGTGTTACAGCTGCCCCTATTCAATCCACTGTGAACCTGTTGATACGAACAGCCTCGGCTTTCGGATGATCAGGATGAAGAGTGATTGAATACCAAGAACAGACGAACAATTTGCACTCTGATGGGAAAATAATTAACAACGCCTGTCAGCATCGGCGAAGAAACAAACTCGAAAGAAACGTCGACCTGGATACCAAAATAAATGGTAGCGCAGGGATAACCATGGTCTGATCACCACACATCCGCTCGGGATTGTTATTCTCTCTTCTTCTTTTTTTATTTTTTTTTTATTTTCTTGAACCCCGAAATTTTTCTCTTGCGCGAATGATCCTCGGATCACTGCATTTGAACCCCGCTCTCCTGTTTGCCAAAATAATGAACCCCATTCTCCGATTTGAACCCCAGTCGCCTGACGATAACTCGCGATCGCCAATATGAACCCCGTTCTCCAGAAAATGTCGCAACATCCCCTTTTCTCCATTTGAACCCCAGAACATGCCTCAGCATTTCTTTTCTCCATTTGAACCCCAGAAAATTTTCTCTTCTTTTTTCATTTTCTTGGCCTGAACACCTCTTCGGTCTGGATACCACTTCGGTCTGGATACCACTTCGGTCTGGATACCACTTCGGTCTGGATACCGGGAAACTGGCCGGATTGCCGCAAGCTGCATCGATCTAATCATCATGAGCTTCTTCGATCTGGAAATCGGAACTGGCCGGAGTGCCACAAGTTCTTCGTCCTGACTGTTGAGAACCTCTTCGATCTGGAAATCGGAAACTTCTTCGATCTGGAAATCGGAAACTGGCCGGAGTGCCACAAGTTCTTCGTCCTGACTATTGAGAACCTCTTCGATCTGGAAATCGGAAACTTCTTCGATCTGGAAATCGGAAACTGGCCGGAGTGCCACAAGTTCTTCGTCCTGATTGTTGAGAACCTCTTCGATCTGGAAATCGGAAACTGGCCGGAGTGCCACAAGTTCTTCGTCCTGACTGTTGAGAACCTCTTCGATCTGGAAATCGGAAACTGGCCGGAGTGCCACAAGTTCTTCGTCCTGACTGTTGAGAACCTCTTCGATCTGGAAATCGGAAACTGGCCGGATTGCCGCAACGACCCATGCTGAGGATGACGAGCCCTGAGCCGACTGCTCTCTATTCAAACCTGGCAGACAAACACTTCGCGTTTAGCTGGGGATTATCTTCCTTCTTGTTTTTCTTTTTGGACCCCGAAACTTTCTTTATTAACATTCCCATTTCTGCTCGACAGAAACTTACCCTCCAGTACCGTACTATTGGGGAATATCCTTGATTAAAACCATGATGCTAGACTCCTCGGAGTAACACCTTCACTGTCTGATAAAACCAATCCTCAAGCGGTAATCACGGCTTGAATCGCGCTGATCGCGTAACGTCCTCTGATTTTATTTCCATCTCTGTCCGACGGAAACATTTCCTCCAATATCGCACTACTGGGGAACATTGCTGATCTGACGTCATGATGCTAAACTCCACAGAGTAACATCTTCGCTTTCTGGCACAACCACCTCTCAAACGGTAACCACGGCTTGAGACTAGCTCTATGCTTGCAACAATGATGCATGATCTTTTTCTGCGTAATGCTCCATAATTATGGAAATGCTACGCGATTTATTTTTCTATGCAATATGCTATGCTTACGCTACATGATGAATGCATAAAAAGCATCCCCCTCAAGGGATTCTGCTGGGGAGCACGAGACACTCCGCTGAGGAACTCGTCAATACTCCGATTCCGCCCTGCTGGGGAATAGCACTGCTGCTGCTGGGATAAGGTAAACCTTGCTGCGGAAGAACCTCCTTTGCACCCAATCCACTCGAGAAACCGCTGGGGATAAGCACCACCAACACTCTGTGGGGATACAACAGTCTTTGACTTGCTAGGGATATCAATCCAGATTCTGCTCTGGAAAACCCTCACAGATACCTGACGACTTCACTGGGGAAATGCTCACAGATACTCCGCTGGGGAAATAGCAATCTCCAGGCTCAACTGGGGAAGCATCATTCTATCACCTGCTGGAGATAACCATCTTGACCCTGCTAGGGAAATGCCTATTACTCCACTGGGGACAACCCATGCAATCCATAGGTAAAATCAACTCAGCTGGAGATGCAAAATTCGTCCGCTATGGGAACTTGTTCAATCCACTGGTAGGATGAACACTGCTGGAGATATATGTCATTGAAACCCGCTCCACTCGGGGAACTGCTGGAGATATATTTCTTTGAACCCGCTCCACTCGGGGAACTGCTGGAGATATATTTCTTTGAACCCGCTCCACTCGGGGAGTAGTAACCTTCTGGCCTGGCTGCTGAGGAAACACCGTTTACCTGCCGGGATAATCATCCTGACTCGGCTGGGGAAGTCACAGATCTGGAATCTGCTGGGGAGCTAGTCCTATGATTCTGCTTGGGGACTTAGCTGGGCAATGAGAAAAGTTGGTACAACACCCGTCGACTCGTCAAACCATGGTATCCACCTCCCAATCTCGTATCAACTTTCCACTTTTGAGAATTCCCAGACTCGTCTGGACCTTTTCTGCTCCATCATCTTGTATTCCAAATCGCTCCGCGCTCGACGGGAAGCGTACTCCTGGGGCTATACAGACTTTCAATTTTCCGACTTTGAAGAGTCTTCTTGATTAATTCCAAAGGTCGTCGGACGTCTCAACGTCGCCTCTTCCTACCGTCCTCCCGTCTCTGGTCAGACTCTGCGAGGAATTTCTACAGACTTTCCAATCTTCTGATTTTGAAGAGTCTTCTTGATTATCATCAAGGATCGTCGTACGTCTCAATGTTTTCGCCATTTTCGTTCCTGAGCGAACTCTCTGGGGATCTGTTACAAAGCTTCCACATCACAACCTGCAAGTGAGTGAAGAATATCTAACAGTTCCTGCAAAACAGATCGTTAGATAAAACCGTGCCCCAGGCGTGTCAAGATTTCAACACTTGGGTCACTCAACCTTCCAAATAAGATTTCCAGTTTCAATCTTATAAACATGCATTGGAAGGAAACCTGTATGTTTTAAAAATGCAAGATTCTTTATCAAAAATATCTGGATGTTTTTGCAATCAAAGCGGTAATGAAAACAAAAACAAAATTACTTGACTGAATGTGCATTTTATTGATTGGAAAAGTGTGGCTCAAATTGAGCGATACAAAGGAAGCAATTCCTGAAAAGAGGTAATTGCACAAAAGGAAAATCTATCCTAATGGCAATGTGAAACCCATGATCTCATCGAGTTCCAACTCGGTTACACCCCATATGTCCTCAGACTCTCCATGCTTTCTGCCTTCTGAACAAGACAATTCTGACTGATCCCTATCGGGTATTATCCATGATGCTTTATCCAAAGCGCAAACGATCATGCTAGACGCAGTTGTTCGTTTCAATCCCTCTTTTGCCTGGACCGCCCTTTCGGGTTTTCAGTCCACCGGGATACCCTTTTTTGCCCAAGTCGCCTTTTCAGGTTTTCGACTTGCCGGGTGTACATTTTTTCATCTTTATCCCTAATTTTTGCCCGAACCTTTCTTCTGTTTTTGGTTCGCCGGGATGCCCATTTTTGCATGGACTATTTTGTTCTTTTCGTCCAGCGGGTCAATTATACGAAGTATTTTTTAACTGCGTCCGCATTCACAGGGGATGGAAAATCTTCGCCATCCATAGTCGTTAGCAACAAGGCTCCACCAGAGAAAACCTTCTTGACCACGAATGGACCTTCATAATTCGGTGTCCATTTGCCCCTTCGATCGTTTTGAGGAGGAAGGATCCTTTTCAACACAATATCACCTACGTGATATACCCGAGGTCGCACTTTCTTGTCAAAAGCACGCTTCATCCGCTGCTGGTATAACTGCCCATGACAGATGGCTGCTAGCCTCTTTTCTTCTATCAGGCTCAATTCTTCATACCGGGTCCTCACCCATTCAGCCTCTTGCAATTGCACGTCCATCAGGACTCTCAAAGAGGGAATCTGAACTTCAACAGGTAATACAGCCTCCATCCCATACCCCAATGAGAAAGGAGTTGCCCCAGTAGACACACCGAAGATTAATACCCAGGATACCAGTTTCCTACTCAATCACACCGTCGTTGGTGTATTCAAACGTTATCCGGGCAGCAAAATCTTATTCTCCTTAACCTCCCCATCAGACATCAGAATCCGTTCGGATTTGGGGTCAGGCCCCTCCTCCGGGATCGGTCACTCTCAATCTTTCGATTTGAGTACCTCGAGATGTCCTCATCAGGGAACTCAAACTTCATCGGTTGATAACCTCAACGGGTTGCAGAGAGATGTAATCAGACAACACACCCCTTGATTGCTTTCTGAGCGGATCACAAATCAGTCAACATTCTTTTGCTCTTTCGCAAACCCGTCCGGTCGATGCTGGGCTCTCAAACCCATACTTGATCGGATCCATCTCGGAAATCCACAAAGTGGCATGAACCAGCATATACTGTCTCAGTCGGCGAGCAGCCTATGCCAAAGTACATCAAGTTTTCTCGAACAGTGAATGTATTGTTTCACAGTCGACAAACTTTTTGCTAAGGTAAATTGCATGCTCTTTTCGACAAGACTCGTCATGCTGACCCGATACACCTCGTAGACCCCTCGAAGGCCGTTAAGTACAGATTAACAATTGTTCATTCCACAGGAGGTATCAGAATCAGAGGTTCCTGCAACTCATTCTTTTATTTTTTCCAATGCCCCTTGGCAATCATTAACTCACTATTCTAACATCGAGATATTAATAAAGTACCACTTAAATACTTCTCCTTCCTCTCAAATCAAAGATTAACTTAGTTGTAACTAATTATTATTTTTATATAATAAATAATAATTAATAATTTAAATAGTAATATAATCAATAGAGTTAATTACTTGACTTTACTATTGTATATTATTTATGGAAGGATGAGTAAAATCAGGCCGTTGATAAAATAAAGTATATAAATGAGGCAAACAAATTTAGATATCCAATAATTAATCTAATTATTTCTCTGAATACCCGTTTATTATTCGGATCACAAATAACTCAATGTTATATTTTTATGCGTATACTTTTCTATTATCCCAATTTTAATATTTACAAAAATTTAAAAGAGAAAGTGGAGTACAAGTTAGGTGTTTTCATGGAAACATTAAAATTGGAGAGTTTATTTGGGCTGTGAGTTAAGTTGAAGCTTTTAAACGCTAGCGGTATTTTTGTTACGTTCTTAAAATTTAATATTGGTGAGGTTTCAGTTTAATGTTTTGAATTGAAAGGTAATATTGCTTAGGTTGTCTGTGTTTGGTTGGATCTATTCACAGTCGGCATATTAAGTATCAATTGGTAAATGTATTTTTAATATTAAATCTCTCCACTCTCTATTTGACATTTTTATCATAAAACCTACTAAGTCAAAACTAATTCACATTTTTTTTCTAATGTACTTTTTTTTTTCTTTCTATTCTACTGTATAAAATAAGTTTAGATAATAAAGGTTTTAATATATTATAATGAGAAATAACAAAGATCTCAAAAGGTCTAATATGATATCCATAATAGAATACCACTCACTATTCTAACATAAGGATATTAATAAAGTGCCACTTAAATACTTCTCCTTCCTCTCAAATCAAAGATTAACTTAGTTGTAACTAATTATTATTTTTATATAATAAATAATAATTAATAATTTAAATAGTAATATAATCAATAGAGTTAATTACTTGACTTTACTATTGTATATTATTTATGGAAGGATGAGTAAAATCAGGCCGTTGATAAAATAAAGTATATAAATGAGGCAAACAAATTTAGATATCCAATAATTAATCTAATTATTTCTCTGAATACCCGTTTATTATTCGGATCACAAATAACCCAATGTTATATTTTTATGCGTATACTTTTCTATTATCCCAATTTTAATATTTACAAAAATTTAAAAGAAAAAGTGGAGTACAAGTTAGGTGTTTTCATGGAAACATTAAAATTGGAGAGTTTATTTGGGCTGTGAGTTAAGTTGAAGCTTTTAAACGCTAGCGGTATTTTTGTTACGTTCTTAAAATTTAATATTGGTGAGGTTTCAGTTTAATGTTTTGAATTGAAAGGTAATATTGCTTAGGTTGTCTGTGTTTGGTTGGATCTATTCACAGTCGGCATATTAAGTATCAATTGGTAAATGTATTTTTAATATTAAATCTCTCCACTCTCTATTTGACATTTTTATCATAAAACCTACTAAGTCAAAACTAATGCACATTTTTTTTCTAATGTACTTTTTTTTTTCTTTCTATTCTACTGTATAAAATAAGTTTAGATAATAAAGGTTTTAATATATTATAATGAGAAATAACAAAGATCTCAAAAGGTCTAATATGATATCCATAATAGAATACCACTTACTATTCTAACATAAGGATATTAATAAAGTGCGACTTAAATACTTCTCCTTCCTCTCAAATCAAAGATTAACTTAGTTGTAACTAATTATTATTTTTATATAACAAATAATAATTAATAATTTAAATAGTAATATAATCAATAGAGTTAATTACTTGACTTTACTTTTGTATATTATTTATGGAAGGATGAGTAAAATCAGGCCGTTGATAAAATAAAGAATATAAATGAGGCAAACAAATTTAGATATCCAATAATTAATCTAATTATTTCTCTGAATACCCGTTTATTATTCGGATCACAAATAACCCAATGTTATATTTTTATGCGTATACTTTTCTATTATCCCAATTTTAATATTTACAAAAATTTAAAAGCAAAAGTGGAGTACAAGTTAGGTGTTTTCATGGAAACATTAAAATTGGAGAGTTTATTTGGGCTGTGAGTTAAGTTGAAGCTTTTAAACGCTAGCGGTATTTTTGTTACGTTCTTAAAATTTAATATTGGTGAGGTTTCAGTTTAATGTTTTGAATTGAAAGGTAATATTGCTTAGGTTGTCTGTGTTTGGTTGGATCTATTCACAGTCGGCATATTAAATATCAATTGGTAAATTTATTTTTAATATTAAATCTCTCCACCCTCTATTTGTCATTTTTATCATAAAACCTACTAAGTCAAAACTAATGCACATTTTTTTCTAATGCACTTTTTTTTTCTATTCTAATGTATAAAATAAGTTTAGATAATAAAGGTTTATTATATTATAATGAGAAATAACAAAGATCTCAAAAGGTCTAATATAATATCCATAATAGAATACCACTCACGATGAGTAAAATCAAGCCGTTGATAAAATAAAGTATATTTATGAGACAAAAATTTAGATATCCAATAATTAATCTAATTATTTATCTGAATTCCAGTTTATTATTCGGATCACAAATAAACCTAATGTTATATTTTTATGCAATTTTATATTTTTATGCGTATACTTTTCTACTATCCCAATTTTAGTATTTACAAAAATTTAAAAGAGAAAGTGGAGTACAAGTTAGGTGTTTTCATGGAAACAATAAAATTGGAGAGTATATTTGGGTTGTGAGTTAAGTTGAAGCTTTTAAACGCTAGCGGTATTTTTGTTAGGTTCTTAAAATTTAATATTGGTGAGGTTTCAGTTTAATGTTTTGAATCTAAAGGTAATATTGCTTAGGTTGTCTGTGTTTGGTTGGATCTACTCACAGTCGGCATATTGAGTATCAATTGGTAAATTTATTTTTAATATTAAATCTCTCCACTCTCTATTTGACATTTTTATCATAAAACCTACTAAGTCAAAGCTAATGCACGTTTTTTTTTCTAATGCACTTATTTTTTTCTATTCTATTGTATAAAATAAGTTTAGATAATAAAGGTTTTATTATATTATAATGAGAAATAACAAATATCTCAAAAGGTCTAATATAATATCCATAATTGAATACCACTCACTATTCTAACATCGGGATATTAATAAAGTACCACTTAAATACTTCTCCTTCCTCTCAAATCAAAGATTAACTTAGTTGTAACTAATTATTATTTTTATATAATAAATAATAATTAATAATTTAAATAGTAATATAATCAATAGAGTTAATTACTTGACTTTACTATTGTATATTATTTATGGAAGGATGAGTAAAATCAGGTCGTTGATAAAATAAAGTATATAAATGAGGCAAACAAATTTAGATATCCAATAATTAATCTAATTATTTCTCTGAATACCCGTTTATTATTCGGATCACAAATAACTCAATGTTATATTTTTATGCGTATACTTTTCTATTATCCCAATTTTAATATTTACAAAAATTTAAAAGAGAAAGTGGAGTACAAGTTAGGTGTTTTCAAGGAAACATTAAAATTGGAGAGTTTATTTGGGCTGTGAGTTAAGTTGAAGCTTTTAAACGCTAGCGGTATTTTTGTTACGTTCTTAAAATTTAATATTGGTGAGGTTTCAGTTTAATGTTTTGAATTGAAAGGTAATATTGCTTAGGTTGTCTGTGTTTGGTTGGATCTATTCACAGTCGGCATATTAAGTATCAATTGGTAAATGTATTTTTAATATTAAATCTCTCCACTCTCTATTTGACATTTTTATCATAAAACCTACTAAGTCAAAACTAATGCACATTTTTTTCTAATGCACTTTTTTTTTCTATTCTAATGTATAAAATAAGTTTAGATAATAAATGTTTTATTATATTATAATGAGAAATAACAAAGATCTCAAAAGGTCTAATATAATATCCATAATAGAATACCACTCACGATGAGTAAAATCAAGCCGTTGATAAAATAAAGTATATTTATGAGACAAACAAATTTAGATATCCAATAATTAATCTACTTATTTATCTGAATACCCGTTTATTCTTCGGATCACAAATAAACCTAATGTTATATTTTTATGCAATTTTATATTTTTATTCTACTATCCCAATTTTAATATTTACAAAAATTTAAAAGAGAAAGTGGAGTACAAGTTTATGTGTTTTCATGGAAACAATAAAATTGGAGAGTATATTTGGGTTGTGAGTTAAGTTGAAGCTTTGAAACGCTAGCGGTATTCTAGTTAGGTTCTTAAAATTTAATATTGGTGAGGTTTCAGTTTAATGTTTTGAATTGAAAGGTAATATTGCTTAGGTTGTCTGTGTTTGGTTGGATCTATTCACAGTCGGCATATTGAGTATCAATTGATAAATTTATTTTTAATATTAAATCTCTCCACTCTCTATTTGACATTTTTATGATAAAACATACTAAGTCAAAGCTAATGCACGTTTTTTTTTCTAATGCACTTATTTTTTTCTATTCTATTGTATAAAATAAGTTTAGATAATAAAGGTTTTATTATATTATAATGAGAAATAACAAATATCTCAAAAGGTCTAATATAATATCCATAATAGAATACCACTCACTATTCTAACATCAAGATATTAATAAAGTACCACTTAAATACTTCTCCTTCCTCTCAAATCAAAGATTAACTTAGTTGTAACTAATTATTATTTTTATATAGTAAATAATAATTAATAATTTAAAAAGTAATATAATCAATAGAATTAATTACTTGACTTTACTATTGTATATTATTTATGAAAGGATGAGTAAAATCAGGCCGTTGATAAAATAAAGTATATATATGAGACAAACAAGTTTAGGTATCCAATAATTAATCTAATTATTTCTCTGAATACCCGTTTATTGTTCGGATCACAAATAACTCAATGTTATATTTTTATGCGTATACTTTTCTATTATCCCAATTTTAATATTTACAAAAATTTAAAAGAGAAAGTGGAGTACAAGTTAGGTGTTTTCATGGAAACATTAAAATTGGAGAGTTTATTTGGGCTGTGAGTTAAGTTGAAGCTTTTAAACGCTAGCGGTATTTTTGTTACGTTCTTAAAATTTAATATTGGTGAGGTTTCAGTTTAATGTTTTGAATTGAAAGGTAATATTGCTTAGGTTGTCTGTGTTTGGTTGGATCTATTCACAGTCGGCATATTAAGTATCAATTGGTAAATTTATTTTTAATATTAAATCTCTCCACTCTCTATTTGTCATTTTTATCATAAAACCTACTAAGTCAAAACTAATGCACATTTTTTTCTAATGCACTTTTTTTTTCTATTCTAATGTATAAAATAAGTTTAGATAATAAAGGTTTTATTATATTATAATGAGAAATAACAAAGATCTCAAAAGGTCTAATATAATATCCATAATAGAATACCACTCACGATGAGTAAAATCAAGCCGTTGATAAAATAAAGTATATTTATGAGACAAAAATTTAGATATCCAATAATTAATCTAATTATTTATCTGAATTCCAGTTTGTTATTCGGATCACAAATAAACCTAATGTTATATTTTTATGCAATTTTATATTTTTATGCGTATACTTTTCTACTATCCCAATTTTAGTATTTACAAAAATTTAAAAGAGAAAGTGGAGTACAAGTTAGGTGTTTTCATGGAAACAATAAAATTGGAGAGTATATTTGGGTTGTGAGTTAAGTTGAAGCTTTTAAACGCTAGCGGTATTTTTGTTAGGTTCTTAAAATTTAATATTGGTGAGGTTTCAGTTTAATGTTTTGAATCTAAAGGTAATATTGCTTAGGTTGTCTGTGTTTGGTTCGATCTATTCACAGTCGGCATATTGAGTATCAATTGGTAAATTTATTTTTAATATTAAATCTCTCCACTCTCTATTTGACATTTTTATCATAAAACCTACTAAGTCAAAGCTAATGCACGTTTTTTTTTCTAATGCACTTATTTTTTTCTATTCTATTGTATAAAATAAGTTTAGATAATAAAGGTTTTATTATATTATAATGAGAAATAACAAATATCTCAAAAGGTCTAATATAATATCCATAATAGAATACCACTCACTATTCTAACATCGAGATATTAATAAAGTACCACTTAAATACTTCTCCTTCCTCTCAAATCAAAGATTAACTTAGTTGTAACTAATTATTATTTTTATATAATAAATAATAATTAATAATTTAAATAGTAATATAATCAATAGAGTTAAATACTTGACTTTACTATTGTATATTATTTATGGAAGGATGAGTAAAATCAGGCCGTTGATAAAATAAAGTATATAAATGAGGCAAACAAATTTAGATATCCAATAATTAATCTAATTATTTCTCTGAATACCCGTTTATTATTCGGATCACAAATAACTCAATGTTATATTTTTATGCGTATACTTTTCTATTATCCCAATTTTAATATTTACAAAAATTTAAAAGAGAAAGTGGAGTACAAGTTAGGTGTTTTCATGGAAACATTAAAATTGGAGAGTTTATTTGGGCTGTGAGTTAAGTTGAAGCTTTTAAACGCTAGCGGTATTTTTGTTACGTTCTTAAAATTTAATATTGGTGAGGTTTCAATTTAATGTTTTGAATTGAAAGGTAATATTGCTTAGGTTGTCTGTGTTTGGTTGGATCTATTCACAGTCGGCATATTAAGTATCAATTGGTAAATGTATTTTTAATATTAAATCTCTCCACTCTCTATTTGACATTTTTATCATAAAACCTACTAAGTCAAAACTAATTCACATTTTTTTTCTAATGTACTTTTTTTTTCTTTCTATTCTACTGTATAAAATAAGTTTAGATAATAAAGGTTTTAATATATTATAATGAGAAATAACAAAGATCTCAAAAGGTCTAATATGATATCCATAATAGAATACCACTCACTATTCTAACATAAGGATATTAATAAAGTGCCACTTAAATACTTCTCCTTCCTCTCAAATCAAAGATTAACTTAGTTGTAACTAATTATTATTTTTATATAATAAATAATAATTAATAATTTAAATAGTAATATAATCAATAGAGTTAATTACTTGACTTTACTATTGTATATTATTTATGGAAGGATGAGTAAAATCAGGCCGTTGATAAAATAAAGTATATAAATGAGGCAAACAAATTTAGATATCCAATAATTAATCTAATTATTTCTCTGAATACCCGTTTATTATTCGGATCACAAATAACCCAATGTTATATTTTTATGCGTATACTTTTCTATTATCCCAATTTTAATATTTACAAAAATTTAAAAGAAAAAGTGGAGTACAAGTTAGGTGTTTTCATGGAAACATTAAAATTGGAGAGTTTATTTGGGCTGTGAGTTAAGTTGAAGCTTTTAAACGCTAGCGGTATTTTTGTTACGTTCTTAAAATTTAATATTGGTGAGGTTTCAGTTTAATGTTTTGAATTGAAAGGTAATATTGCTTAGGTTGTCTGTGTTTGGTTGGATCTATTCACAGTCGGCATATTAAGTATCAATTGGTAAATGTATTTTTAATATTAAATCTCTCCACTCTCTATTTGACATTTTTATCATAAAACCTACTAAGTCAAAACTAATGCACATTTTTTTTCTAATGTACTTTTTTTTTTCTTTCTATTCTACTGTATAAAATAAGTTTAGATAATAAAGGTTTTAATATATTATAATGAGAAATAACAAAGATCTCAAAAGGTCTAATATGATATCCATAATAGAATACCACTCACTATTCTAACATAAGGATATTAATAAAATGCCACTTAAATACTTCTCCTTCCTCTCAAATCAAAGATTAACTTAGTTGTAACTAATTATTCATTTTATATAATAAATAATAATTAATAATTTAAATAGTAATATAATCAATAGAGTTAATTACTTGACTTTACTATTGTATATTATTTATGGAAGGATGAGTAAAATCAGGCCGTTGATAAAATAAAGTATATAAATGAGGCAAACAAATTTAGATATCCAATAATTAATCTAATTATTTCTCTGAATACCCGTTTATTATTTGGATCACAAATAACCCAATGTTATATTTTTATGCGTATACTTTTCTATTATCCCAATTTTAATATTTACAAAAATTTAAAAGAAAAAGTGGAGTACAAGTTAGGTGTTTTCATGGAAACATTAAAATTGGAGAGTTTATTTGGGCTGTGAGTTAAGTTGAAGCTTTTAAACGCTAGCGGTATTTTTGTTACGTTCTTAAAATTTAATATTGGTGAGGTTTCAGTTTAATGTTTTGAATTGAAAGGTAATATTGCTTAGGTTGTCTGTGTTTGGTTGGATCTATTCACAGTCGGCATATTAAGTATCAATTGGTAAATTTATTTTTAATATTAAATCTCTCCACTCTCTATTTGTCATTTTTATCATAAAACCTACTAAGTCAAAACTAATGCACATTTTTTTCTAATGCACTTTTTTTTTCTATTCTAATGTATAAAATAAGTTTAGATAATAAAGGTTTTATTATATTATAATGAGAAATAACAAAGATCTCAAAAGGTCTAATATAATATCCATAATAGAATACCACTCACGATGAGTAAAATCAAGCCGTTGATAAAATAAAGTATATTTATGAGACAAAAATTTAGATATCCAATAATTAATCTAATTATTTATCTGAATTCCAGTTTATTATTCGGATCACAAATAAACCTAATGTTATATTTTTATGCAATTTTATATTTTTATGCGTATACTTTTCTACTATCCCAATTTTAGTATTTACAAAAATTTAAAAGAGAAAGTGGAGTACAAGTTAGGTGTTTTCATGGAAACAATAAAATTGGAGAGTATATTTGGGTTGTGAGTTAAGTTGAAGCTTTTAAACGCTAGCGGTATTTTTGTTAGGTTCTTAAAATTTAATATTGGTGAGGTTTCAGTTTAATGTTTTGAATCTAAAGGTAATATTGCTTAGGTTGTCTGTGTTTGGTTGGATCTACTCACAGTCGGCATATTGAGTATCAATTGGTAAATTTATTTTTAATATTAAATCTCTCCACTCTCTATTTGACATTTTTATCATAAAACCTACTAAGTCAAAGCTAATGCACGTTTTTTTTCTAATGCACTTATTTTTTTCTATTCTATTGTATAAAATAAGTTTAGATAATAAAGGTTTTATTATATTATAATGAGAAATAACAAATATCTCAAAAGGTCTAATATAATATCCATAATAGAATACCACTCACTATTCTAACATCGAGATATTAATAAAGTACCACTTAAATACTTCTCCTTCCTCTCAAATCAAAGATTAACTTAGTTGTAACTAATTATTATTTTTATATAATAAATAATAATTAATAATTTAAATAGTAATATAATCAAAGAGTTAATTACTTGACTTTACTATTGTATATTATTTATGGAAGGATGAGTAAAATCAGGCCGTTGATAAAATAAAGTATATAAATGAGGCAAACAAATTTAGATATCCAATAATTAATCTAATTATTTCTCTGAATACCCGTTTATTATTCGGATCACAAATAACTCAATGTTATATTTTTATGCGTATACTTTTCTATTATCCCAATTTTAATATTTACAAAAATTTAAAAGAGAAAGTGGAGTACAAGTTAGGTGTTTTCATGGAAACATTAAAATTGGAGAGTTTATTTGGGCTGTGAGTTAAGTTGAAGCTTTTAAACGCTAGCGGTATTTTTGTTACGTTCTTAAAATTTAATATTGGTGAGGTTTCAGTTTAATGTTTTGAATTGAAAGGTAATATTGCTTAGGTTGTCTGTGTTTGGTTGGATCTATTCACAGTCGGCATATTAAGTATCAATTGGTAAATGTATTTTTAATATTAAATCTCTCCACTCTCTATTTGACATTTTTATCATAAAACCTACTAAGTCAAAACTAATGCACATTTTTTTTCTAATGTACTTTTTTTTTCTTTCTATTCTACTGTATAAAATAAGTTTAGATAATAAAGGTTTTAATATATTATAATGAGAAATAACAAAGATCTCAAAAGGTCTAATATGATATCCATAATAGAATACCACTCACTATTCTAACATAAGGATATTAATAAAGTGCCACTTAAATACTTCTCCTTCCTCTCAAATCAAAGATTAACTTAGTTGTAACTAATTATTATTTTTATATAATAAATAATAATTAATAATTTAAATAGTAATATAATCAATAGAGTTAATTACTTGACTTTACTATTGTATATTATTTATGGAAGGATGAGTAAAATCAGGCCGTTGATAAAATAAAGTATATAAATGAGGCAAACAAATTTAGATATCCAATAATTAATCTAATTATTTCTCTGAATACCCGTTTATTATTCGGATCACAAATAACCCAATGTTATATTTTTATGCGTATACTTTTCTATTATCCCAATTTTAATATTTACAAAAATTTAAAAGAAAAAGTGGAGTACAAGTTAGGTGTTTTCATGGAAACATTAAAATTGGAGAGTTTATTTGGGCTGTGAGTTAAGTTGAAGCTTTTAAACGCTAGCGGTATTTTTGTTACGTTCTTAAAATTTAATATTGGTGAGGTTTCAGTTTAATGTTTTGAATTGAAAGGTAATATTGCTTAGGTTGTCTGTGTTTGGTTGGATCTATTCACAGTCGGCATATTAAGTATCAATTGGTAAATTTATTTTTAATATTAAATCTCTCCACCCTCTATTTGTCATTTTTATCATAAAACCTACTAAGTCAAAACTAATGCACATTTTTTTCTAATGCACTTTTTTTTTCTATTCTAATGTATAAAATAAGTTTAGATAATAAAGGTTTTATTATATTATAATGAGAAATAACAAAGATCTCAAAAGGTCTAATATAATATCCATAATAGAATACCACTCACGATGAGTAAAATCAAGCCGTTGATAAAATAAAGTATATTTATGAGACAAAAATTTAGATATCCAATAATTAATCTAATTATTTATCTGAATTCCAGTTTATTATTCGGATCACAAATAAACCTAATGTTATATTTTTATGCAATTTTATATTTTTATGGTATACTTTTCTACTATCCCAATTTTAGTATTTACAAAAATTTAAAAGAGAAAGTGGAGTACAAGTTAGGTGTTTTCATGGAAACAATAAAATTGGAGAGTATATTTGGGTTGTGAGTTAAGTTGAAGCTTTTAAACGCTAGCGGTATTTTTGTTAGGTTCTTAAAATTTAATATTGGTGAGGTTTCAGTTTAATGTTTTGAATCTAAAGGTAATATTGCTTAGGTTGTCTGTGTTTGGTTGGATCTACTCACAGTCGGCATATTGAGTATCAATTGGTAAATTTATTTTTAATATTAAATCTCTCCACTCTCTATTTGACATTTTTATCATAAAACCTACTAAGTCAAAGCTAATGCACGTTTTTTTTTCTAATGCACTTATTTTTTTCTATTCTATTGTATAAAATAAGTTTAGATAATAAAGGTTTTATTATATTATAATGAGAAATAACAAATATCTCAAAAGGTCTAATATAATATCCATAATAGAATACCACTCACTATTCTAACATCGAGATATTAATAAAGTACCACTTAAATACTTCTCCTTCCTCTCAAATCAAAGATTAACTTAGTTGTAACTAATTATTATTTTTATATAATAAATAATAATTAATAATTTAAATAGTAATATAATCAATAGAGTTAATTACTTGACTTTACTATTGTATATTATTTATGGAAGGATGAGTAAAATCAGGCCGTTGATAAAATAAAGTATATAAATGAGGCAAACAAATTTAGATATCCAATAATTAATCTAATTATTTCTCTGAATACCCGTTTATTATTCGGATCACAAATAACTCAATGTTATATTTTTATGCGTATACTTTTCTATTATCCCAATTTTAATATTTACAAAAATTTAAAAGAGAAAGTGGAGTACAAGTTAGGTGTTTTCATGGAAACATTAAAATTGGAGAGTTTATTTGGGCTGTGAGTTAAGTTGAAGCTTTTAAACGCTAGCGGTATTTTTGTCACGTTCTTAAAATTTAATATTGGTGAGGTTTCAGTTTAATGTTTAATGTAAAATTTATTGCTTAGGTTGTCTGTGTTTGGTTGGATCTATTCACAGTCGGCATATTAAGTATCAATTGGTAAATGTATTTTTAATATTAAATCTCTCCACTCTCTATTTGACATTTTTATCATAAAACCTACTAAGTCAAAACTAATGCACATTTTTTTCTAATGCACTTTTTTTTTTATTCTAATGTATAAAATAAGTTTAGATAATAAATGTTTTATTATATTATAATGAGAAATAACAAAGATCTCAAAAGGTCTAATATAATATCCATAATAGAATACCACTCACGATGAGTAAAATCAAGCCGTTGATAAAATAAAGTATATTTATGAGACAAACAAATTTAGATATCCAATAATTAATCTACTTATTTATCTGAATACCCGTTTATTCTTCGGATCACAAATAAACCTAATGTTATATTTTTATGCAATTTTATATTTTTATGGGTATACTTTTCTACTATCCCAATTTTAATATTTACAAAAATTTAAAAGAGAAAGTGGAGTACAAGTTTATGTGTTTTCATGGAAACAATAAAATTGGAGAGTATATTTGGGTTGTGAGTTAAGTTGAAGCTTTGAAACGCTAGCGGTATTTTAGTTAGGTTCTTAAAATTTAATATTGGTGAGGTTTCAGTTTAATGTTTTGAATTGAAAGGTAATATTGCTTAGGTTGTCTGTGTTTGGTTGGATCTATTCACAGTCGGCATATTGAGTATCAATTGGTAAATTTATTTTTAATATTAAATCTCTCCACTCTCTATTTGACATTTTTATCATAAAACCTACTAAGTCAAAGCTAATGCACGTTTTTTTTTCTAATGCACTTATTTTTTTCTATTCTATTGTATAAAATAAGTTTAGATAATAAAGGTTTTATTATATTATAATGAGAAATAACAAATATCTCAAAAGGTCTAATATAATATCCATAATAGAATACCACTCACTATTCTAACATCAAGATATTAATAAAGTACCACTTAAATACTTCTCCTTCCTCTCAAATCAAAGATTAACTTAGTTGTAACTAATTATTATTTTTATATAATAAATAATAATTAATAATTTAAAAAGTAATATAATCAATAGAATTAATTACTTGACTTTACTATTGTATATTATTTATGAAAGGATGAGTAAAATCAGGCCGTTGATAAAATAAAGTATATATATGAGACAAACAAATTTAGATATCCAATAATTAATCTAATTATTTCTCTGAATACCCGTTTATTGTTCGGATCACAAATAAACCTAATGTTATATTTTTATGCGTATACTTTTCTACTATCCCAATTTTAATATTTACAAAAATTTAAAAGAGAAAGTGGAGTACAAGTTAGGTGTTTTCATGGAAACATTACAATTGGAGAGTTTATTTGGGCTGTGAGTTAAGTTGAAGCTTTTAAACGCTAGCGGTATTTTGGTTACGTTCTTAAAATTTAATATTGGTGAGGTTTCAGTTTAATGTTTTGAATTGAAAGGTAATATTGCTTAGGTTGTCTGTGTTTGGTTGGATCTATTCACAGTCGGCATATTGAGTATCAATTGGTAAATTTATTTTTAATATTAAATCTCTCCACTCTCTATTTGACATTTTTATCATAAAACCTACTAAGTCAAAGCAAATCCACGTTTTTTTTTCTAATGCACTTTTTTTTTCTATTCTACTGTATAAAATAAGTTTAGATAATAAAGGTTTTATTATATTATAATGAGAAATAACAAAGATCTCAAAAGGTCTAATATAATATCCATAATAGAATACCACTCACTATTCTAACATCAAGATATTAATAAAGTACCACTTAAATACTTCTCCTTCCTCTCAAATCAAAGATTAACTTATTTGTAACTAATTATTATTTTTATATAATAAATAATAATTAATAATTTAAAAAGTAATATAATCAATAGAATTAATTACTTGACTTTACTATTGTATATTATTTATGGAAGGATGAGTAAAATCAGGCCGTTGATAAAATAAAGTATATATATGAGACAAACAAATTTAGATATCCAATAATTAATCTAATTATTTCTATGAATACTCGTTTATTATTCGGATCACAAATAAACCTAATGTTTGATTTTTATGCAATTTTATATTTTTATGCGTATACTTTTCTACTATCCCAATTTTAATATTTACAAAAAATTAAAAGAGAAAGTGGAGTACAAGTTAGGTGTTTTAATGGAAACATTAAAATTGGAGAGTATATTTGGGTTGTGAGTTAAGTTGAAGCTTTTAAACGCTAGCGGTATTTTTGTTAGGTTCTTAAAATTTAATATTGGTGAGGTTTCAGTTTAATGTTTTGAACTGAAAGGTAATATTGCTTAGGTTGTCTGTGTTTGGTTG
This sequence comes from Lathyrus oleraceus, assembly GCF_024323335.1. Lineage (NCBI taxonomy): Eukaryota > Viridiplantae > Streptophyta > Magnoliopsida > Fabales > Fabaceae > Lathyrus > Lathyrus oleraceus. The sequence goes on along the minus strand of NW_026113134.1, from coordinate 9,586 downwards.
GATCTATTCACAGTCGGCATATTGAGTATCAATTGGTAAATTTATTTTTAATATTAAATCTCTCCACTCTCTATTTGACATTTTTATCATAAAACCTACTAAGTCAAAACTAATGCACATTTTTTTTCTAATGCACTTTTTTTTTCTATTCTACTGTATAAAATAAGTTTAGATAATAAAGGTTTTACTATATTATAATGAGAAATAACAAAGATCTCAAAAGGTCTAATATGATATCCATAATAGAATACCACTCACTATTCTAACATCAAGATATTAATAAAGTGCCACTTAAATATTTCTCCTTCCTCTCAAATCAAACATTATCTTAGTTGTAACTAATTATTAGTTTTATATAATAAATAATAATTAATAATTAAAAAGTAATATAATCAATAGAATAATTACTTGACTTTACTATTGTATATTATTTATGGAAGGATGAGTAAAATCAGGTCGTTGATAAAATAAAGTATATATATGAGACAAACAAATTTAGATATCCAATAATTAATCTAATTATTTCTCTGAATACCCGTTTATTATTCGGATCACAAATAAACCTAATGTTATATTTTTATGCGTATACTTTTCTACTATCCCAATTTAATATTTACAAAAATTTAAAAGAGAAAGTGGTGTACAAGTTAGGTGTTTTCATGGAAACATTAAAATTGGAGAGTTTATTGGGGTTGTGAGTTAAGTTGAAGCTTTTAAACGCTAGCGGTATTTTTGTTAGGTTCTTAAAATTTAATATTGGTGAGGTTTCAGTTTAATGTTTTGAATTGAAAGGTAATATTGCTTAGGTTGTCTGTGTTTGGTTGGATCTATTCACAGTCGGCATATTGAGTATCAATTCGTAATTTATTTTTAATATTAAATCTCTCCACTCTCTATTTGACATTTTTATCATAAAACCTACTAAGTCAAAACTAATGCACATTTTTTTTCTAATGCACTTTTTTTTCTATTCTACTGTATAAAAAGTTTAGATAATAAAGGTTTTATTATATTATAATGAGAAATAACAAAGATCTCAAAAGGTCTAATATGATATCCATAATAGAATACCACTCACTATTCTAACATCAAGATATTAATAAAGTGCCACTTAAATACTTCTCCTTCCTCTCAAATCAAACATTACCTTAGTTGTAACTAATTTTTAGTTTTATATAATCAATAATAATTAATAACTTAAAAGTAATATAATCAATAGAATTAATTACTTGACTTTACTTTAGTATATTATTTATGGAAGGTTGAGTAAAATCAGACCATTGATAAAATAAAGTATATATATGAGACAAACAAATTTAGATATCCAATAATTAATCTAATTATTTCTCTGAATACCCGTTTATTATTCGGATCACAAATAAACATAATGTTATATTTTTATGCAATTTTATATTTTTATGCGTATACTTTTCTACTATCCCAATTTTAATATTTACAAAAATTTAAAAGAGAAAGTGGAGTACAAGTTAGGTGTTTTCATGGAAACATTAAAATTGGAGAGTATATTTGGGTTGTGAGTTAAGTTGAAGCTTTTAAACGCTAGCGGTATTTTTGTTAGGTTCTTAAAATTTAATATTGGTGAGGTTTCAGTTTAATGTTTTGAATTGAAAGGTAATATTGCTTAGGTTGTCTGTGTTTGGTTGGATCTATTCACAGTCGGCATATTGAGTATCAATTGGTAAATTTATTTTTAATATTAAATCTCTCCACTCTCTATTTGACATTTTTATCATAAAACCTACTAAGTCAAAACTAATGCACATTTTTTTTCTAATGCACTTTTTTTTTCTATTCTACTGTATAAAATAAGTTTAGATAATAAAGGTTTTATTATATTATAATGAGAAATAACAAAGATCTCAAAAGGTCTAATATAATATCCATAATAGAATACCACTCACTATTCTAACATCAAGATATTAATAAAGTACCACTTAAATACTTCTCCTTCCTCTCAAATCAAAGATTAACTTAGTTGTAACTAATTATTATTTTTATATAATAAATATAATTAATAATTTAAAAAGTAATATAATCAATAGAATTAATTACTTGACTTTACTATTGTATATTATTTATGGAAGGATGAGTAAAATCAGGCCGTTGATAAAATAAAGTATATATATGAGACAAACAAATTTAGATATCCAATAATTAATCTAATTATTTCTCTGAATACCCGTTTATTATTCGGATCACAAATAAACCTAATGTTATATTTTTATGCGTATACTTTTCTACTATCCCAATTTTAATATTTACAAAAATTTAAAAGAGAAAGTGGAGTACAAGTTAGGTGTTTTCATGGAAACATTAAAATTGGAGAGTTTATTTGGGTTGTGAGTTAAGTTGAAGCTTTTAAACGCTAGCGGTATTTTTGTTAGGTTCTTAAAATTTAATATTGGTGAGGTTTCAGTTTAATGTTTTGAATTGAAAGGTAATATTGCTTAGGTTGTCTGTGTTTGGTTGGATCTATTCACAGTCGGCATATTGAGTATCAATTGGTAAATTTATTTTTAATATTAAATCTCTCCACTCTCTATTTGACATTTTTATCATAAAACCTACTAAGTCAAAACTAATGCACATTTTTTTTCTAATGCACTTTTTTTTTCTATTCTACTGTATAAAATAAGTTTAGATAATAAAGGTTTTATTATATTATAATGAGAAATAACAAAGATCTCAAAAGGTCTAATATATATCCATAATAGAATACCACTCACTATTCTAACATCAAGATATTAATAAAGTGCCACTTAAATACTTCTCCTTCCTCTCAAATCAAACATTACCTTAGTTGTAACTAATTATTATTTTTATATAATAAATAATAATTAATAATTTAAAAGTAATATAATCAATAGAATTAATTACTTGACTTTACTATTGTATATTATTTATGGAAGGATGAGTAAAATCAGGCCGTTGATAAAATAAAGTATATATATGAGACAAACAAATTTAGATATCCAATAATTAATCTAATTATTTCTCTGAATACCCGTTTATTATTCGGATCACAAATAAACCTAATGTTATTTTTATGCAATTTTATATTTTTATGCGTATACTTTTCTACTATCCCAATTTTAATATTTACAAAAATTTAAAAGAGAAAGTGGAGTACAAGTTAGGTGTTTTCATGGAAACATTAAAATTGGAGAGTATATTTGGGTTGTGAGTTAAGTTGAAGCTTTTAAACGCTAGCGGTATTTTTGTTAGGTTCTTAAAATTTAATATTGGTGAGGTTTCAGTTTAATGTTTTGAATTGAAAGGTAATATTGCTTAGGTTGTCTGTGTTTGGTTGGATCTATTCACAGTCGGCATATTGAGTATCAATTGGTAAATTTATTTTTAATATTAAATCTCTCCACTCTCTATTTGACATTTTTATCATAAAACCTACTAAGTCAAAACTAATGCACATTTTTTTTCTAATGCACTTTTTTTTTCTATTCTACTGTATAAAATAAGTTTAGATAATAAAGGTTTTATTATATTATAATGAGAAATAACAAAGATCTCAAAAGGTCTAATATGATATCCATAATAGAATACCACTCACTATTCTAACATCAAGATATTAATAAAGTGCCACTTAAATACTTCTCCTTCCTCTCAAATCAAACATTACCTTAGTTGTAACTAATTATTAGTTTTATATAATAAATAATAATTAATAATTTAAAAAGTAATATAATCAATAGAATTAATTACTTGACTTTACTATTGTATATTATTTATGGAAGGATGAGTAAAATCAGGCCGTTGATAAAATAAAGTATATATATGAGACAAACAAATTTAGATATCCAATAATTAATCTAATTATTTCTCTGAATACCCGTTTATTATTCGGATCACAAATAAACCTAATGTTATATTTTTATGCGTATACTTTTCTACTATCCCAATTTTAATATTTACAAAAATTTAAAAGAGAAAGTGGAGTACAAGTTAGGTGTTTTCATGGAAACATTAAAATTGGAGAGTTATTTGGGTTGTGAGTTAAGTTGAAGCTTTTAAACGCTAGCGGTATTTTTGTTAGGTTCTTAAAATTTAATATTGGTGAGGTTTCAGTTTAATGTTTTGAATTGAAAGGTAATATTGCTTAGGTTGTCTGTGTTTGGTTGGATCTATTCACAGTCGGCATATTGAGTATCAATTGGTAATTTATTTTTAATATTAAATCTCTCCACTCTCTATTTGACATTTTTATCATAAAACCTACTAAGTCAAAACTAATGTACATTTTTTTTCTAATGCACTTTTTTTTTCTATTCTACTGTATAAAAAGTTTAGATAATAAAGGTTTTATTATATTATAATGAGAAATAACAAAGATCTCAAAAGGTCTAATATAATATCCATAATAGAATACCACTCACTATTCTAACATCAAGATATTAATAAAGTGCCACTTAAATACTTCTCCTTCCTCTCAAATCAAACATTACCTTAGTTGTAACTAATTATTAGTTTTATATAATAAATAATAATTAATAATTTAAAAGTAATATAATCAATAGAATTAATTACTTGACTTTACTTTGTATATTATTTATGGAAGGATGAGTAAAATCAGGCCGTTGATAAAATAAAGTATATATATGAGACAAACAATTTAGATATCCAATAATTAATCTAATTATTTCTCTGAATACCCGTTTATTATTCGGATCACAAATAAACCTAATGTTATATTTTTATGCAATTTTATATTTTTATGCGTATACTTTTCTACTATCCCAATTTTAATATTTACAAAAAATTAAAAGGGAAAGTGGAGTACAAGTTAGGTGTTTTAATGGAAACATTAAAATTGGAGAGTATATTTGGGTTGTGAGTTAAGTTGAAGCTTTTAAACGCTAGCGGTATTTTTGTTAGGTTCTTAAAATTTAATATTGGTGAGGTTTCAGTTTAATGTTTTGAATTGAAAGGTAATATTGCTTAGGTTGTCTGTGTTTGGTTGGATCTATTCACAGTCGGCATATTGAGTATCAATTGGTAAATTTATTTTTAATATTAAATCTCTCCACTCTCTATTTGACATTTTTATCATAAAACCTACTAAGTCAAAACTAATGCACATTTTTTTTTCTAATGCACTTTTTTTTTCTATTCTATGTATAAAATAAGTTTAGATAATAAAGGTTTTATTATATTATAATGAGAAATAACAAAGATCTCAAAAGGTCTAATATAATATCCATAATAGAATACCACTCACTATTCTAACATCAAGATATTAATAAAGTGCCACTTAAATACTTCTCCTCCTCCTCTCAAATCAAAGATTACTTAGTTGTAACTAATTATTATTTTATATAATAAAATAATTAATAATTTAAAAAGTAATATAATCAATAGAATTAATTACTTGACTTTACTATTGTATATTATTTATGGAAGGATGAGTAAAATCAGGCCGTTGATAAAATAAAGTATATATATGAGACAAACAAATTTAGATATCCAATAATTAATCTAATTATTTCTCTGAATACCCGTTTATTATTCGGATCACAAATAAACCTAATGTTATATTTTTATGCGTATACTTTTCTACTATCCCAATTTTAATATTTACAAAAATTTAAAAGAGAAAGTGGAGTACAAGTTAGGTGTTTTCATGGAAACATTAAAATTGGAGAGTATATTTGGGTTGTGAGTTAAGTTGAAGCTTTTAAACGCTAGCGGTATTTTTGTTAGGTTCTTAAAATTTAATATTGGTGAGGTTTCAGTTTAATGTTTTGAATTGAAAGGTAATATTGCTTAGGTTGTCTGTGTTTGGTTGGATCTATTCACAGTCGGCATATTGAGTATCAATTGGTAAATTTATTTTTAATATTAAATCTCTCCACTCTCTATTTGACATTTTTATCATAAAACCTACTAAGTCAAAACTAATGCACATTTTTTTTCTAATGCACTTTTTTTTTCTATTCTACTGTATAAAATAAGTTTAGATAATAAAGGTTTTATTATATTATAATGAGAAATAACAAAGATCTCAAAAGGTCTAATATAATATCCATAATAGAATACCACTCACTATTCTAACATCAAGATATTAATAAAGTGCCACTTAAATACTTCTCCTTCCTCTCAAATCAAAGATTACTTAGTTGTAACTAATTATTATTTTTATATAATAAATAATAATTAATAATTTAAAAAGTAATATAATCAATAGAATTAATTACTTGACTTTACTATTGTATATTATTTATGGAAGGATGAGTAAAATCAGGCCGTTGATAAAATAAAGTATATATATGAGACAAACAAATTTAGATATCCAATAATTAATCTAATTATTTCTCTGAATACCCGTTTATTATTCGGATCACAAATAAACCTAATGTTATATTTTTATGCAATTTTATATTTTTATGCGTATACTTTTCTACTATCCCAATTTTAATATTTACAAAAATTTAAAAGAGAAAGTGGAGTACAAGTTAGGTGTTTCATGGAAACATTAAAATTGGAGAGTATATTTGGGTTGTGAGTTAAGTTGAAGCTTTTAAACGCTAGCGGTATTCTAGTTAGGTTCTTAAAATTTAATATTGGTGAGGTTTCAGTTTAATGTTTTGAATTGAAAGGTAATATTGCTTAGGTTGTCTGTGTTTGGTTGGATCTATTCACAGTCGGCATATTGAGTATCAATTGGTAAATTTATTTTTAATATTAAATCTCTCCACTCTCTATTTGACATTTTTATCATAAAACCTACTAAGTCAAACTAATGCACATTTTTTTCTAATGCACTTTTTTTTCTATTCTACTGTATAAAATAAGTTTAGATAATAAAGTTTTACTATATTATAATGAGAAATAACAAAGATCTCAAAAGGTCTAATATGATATCCATAATAGAATACCACTCACTATTCTAACATCAAGATATTAATAAAGTGCCACTTAAATACTTCTCCTTCCTCTCAAATCAAACATTACCTTAGTTGTAACTAATTATTATTTTATATAATAAATAATAATTAATAATTTAAAAAGTAATATAATCAATAGAATTAATTACTTGACTTTACTATTGTATATTATTTATGGAAGGATGAGTAAAATCAGGCCGTTGATAAAATAAAGTATATATATGAGACAAACAAATTTAGATATCCAATAATTAATCTAATTATTTCTCTGAATACCCGTTTATTATTCGGATCACAAATAAACCTAATGTTATATTTTTATGCGTATACTTTTCTACTATCCCAATTTAATATTTACAAAAATTTAAAAGAGAAAGTGGAGTACAAGTTAGGTGTTTTCATGGAAACATTAAAATTGGAGAGTATATTTGGGTTGTGAGTTAAGTTGAAGCTTTTAAACGCTAGCGGTATTTTTGTTAGGTTCTTAAAATTTAATATTGGTGAGGTTTCAGTTTAATGTTTTGAATTGAAAGGTAATATTGCTTAGGTTGTCTGTGTTTGGTTGGATCTATTCACAGTCGGCATATTGAGTATCAATTGGTAAATTTATTTTTAATATTAAATCTCTCCACTCTCTATTTGACATTTTTATCATAAAACCTACTAAGTCAAAACTAATGCACATTTTTTTTCTAATGCACTTTTTTTTTCTATTCTACTGTATAAAAAGTTTAGATAATAAAGGTTTTATTATATTATAATGAGAAATAACAAAGATCTCAAAAGGTCTAATATAATATCCATAATAGAATACCACTCACTATTCTAACATCAAGATATTAATAAAGTGCCACTTAAATACTTCTCCTTCCTCTCAAATCAAACATTACCTTAGTTGTAACTAATTTTTAGTTTTATATAATCAATAATAATTAATAACTTAAAAGTAATATAATCAATAGAATTAATTACTTGACTTTACTTTTGTATATTATTTATGGAAGGATGAGTAAAATCAGGCCATTGATAAAATAAAGTATATATATGAGACAAACAAATTTAGATATCCAATAATTAATCTAATTATTTCTCTGAATACCCGTTTATTATTCGGATCACAAATAAACATAATGTTATATTTTATGCAATTTTATATTTTTATGCGTATACTTTTCTACTATCCCAATTTTAATATTTACAAAATTTAAAAGAGAAAGTGGAGTACAAGTTAGGTGTTTTCATGGAAACATTAAAATTGGAGAGTATATTTGGGTTGTGAGTTAAGTTGAAGCTTTTAAACGCTAGCGGTATTTTTGTTAGGTTCTTAAAATTTAATATTGGTGAGGTTTCAGTTTAATGTTTTGAATTGAAAGGTAATATTGCTTAGGTTGTCTGTGTTTGGTTGGATCTATTCACAGTCGGCATATTGAGTATCAATTGGTAAATTTATTTTTAATATTAAATCTCTCCACTCTCTATTTGACATTTTTATCATAAAACCTACTAAGTCAAAACTAATGCACTTTTTTTTCTAATGCACTTTTTTTTTCTATTCTACTGTATAAAATAAGTTTAGATAATAAAGTTTTATATATTATAATGAGAAATAACAAAGATCTCAAAAGGTCTAATATGATATCCATAATAGAATACCACTCACTATTCTAACATCAAGATATTAATAAAGTGCCACTTAAATACTTCTCCTTCCTCTCAAATCAAACATTACCTTAGTTGTAACTAATTATTAGTTTTATATAATAATAATAATTAATATTTAAAAAGTAATATAATCAATAGAATTAATTACTTGACTTTACTATTGTATATTATTTATGGAAGGATGAGTAAAATCAGGCCGTTGATAAAATAAAGTATATATATGAGACAAACAAATTTAGATATCCAATAATTAATCTAATTATTTCTCTGAATACCCGTTTATTATTCGGATCAAAAATAAACCTAATGTTATATTTTTATGCGTATACTTTTCTACTATCCCAATTTTAATATTTACAAAAATTTAAAAGAGAAAGTGGAGTACAAGTTAGGTGTTTTCATGGAAACGTTAAAATTGGAGAGTATATTTGGGTTGTGAGTTAAGTTGAAGCTTTTAAACGCTAGCGGTATTTTTGTTAGGTTCTTAAAATTTAATATTGGTGAGGTTTCAGTTTAATGTTTTGAATTGAAAGGTAATATTGCTTAGGTTGTCTGTGTTTGGTTGGATCTATTCACAGTCGGCATATTGAGTATCAATTGGTAATTTATTTTTAATATTAAATCTCTCCACTCTCTATTTGACATTTTTATCATAAAACCTACTAAGTCAAAACTAATGCACATTTTTTTTCTAATGCACTTTTTTTTTCTATTCTACTGTATAAAAAGTTTAGATAATAAGGTTTTATTATATTATAATGAGAAATAACAAAGATCTCAAAAGGTCTAATATAATATCCATAATAGAATACCACTCACTATTCTAACATCAAGATATTAATAAAGTGCCACTTAAATACTTCTCCTTCCTCTCAAATCAAACATTACCTTAGTTGTAACTAATTTTTAGTTTTTAATATAAATAATAATTAATAACTTAAAAGTAATATAATCAATAGAATTAATTACTTGACTTTACTTTGTATATTATTTATGGAAGGATG
>NW_026113133.1:0-39511 GCF_024323335.1 Lathyrus oleraceus | reverse complement strand
CGATTGCGAACCGCTGAAATCGAAAAAAAAACCAGCGTTTCAGAAGGTTCATAGTCTGGGATATAGAATAAATCATCTTTCAAGTCTTATAGAGAGACTGACTCGTCTTTTATCTTGATGAGTGTGGAAGTAAAGGATAAAATACTTTAACTGGGTGATTGCCAAATGTGGAGGCAAGAAAAAGAATAGAAGTTGTTGAAAAGAGAATAAGTTACCAAACAATACAAATCTATGTTATCTTTGGTGGAGGCCGAGTAAATGGAGTATAGAATATTGTTTTCAATTTATTATAGTTGAAGTGGAATTTAATGGATAGTCCCATACTACCTTTTTTTATGTTCACATAAAAAAAATCGTTATTTATTTGTGTTATGATTATGTAGTAGTTTAAAGTGTCATAAAATTCTTTTCCAAACTAAAACTTCGTATTGTGAATTAAGAGATTATGACTAAGTCCTATGAATAATCTTTCTATTAAAAACAATTTAAGATCAAATACCAAAATTTTCCTTGTGTTTATTTACAAATTCAATACTCACTCGTGTAGTACTACCATATTTGTATAAAATATGGAAATTTTATTTCTTGGTAATAAAACAAATAAATATATCTTATATTAAATTAAAATTGTCAAATGAATTGTTTCCGATTCGACATTGGCTCGACTCTAGCCAAAACTTAAAACCTTACACTCTTATCTACACCAATTTATTGTTTGGTTCAGTTTTAACTATTGTTATATATACAATGAATTAGGTAGCAAAATCCAAAAGTGTTCAACCCATAATTAGGTCTCATACCATAATTGACTCTCACAACACTCCTATTTAAATATGTGATTAAATTCACTGTTAACTACTTTACTTAACTAGAATTCATTTAATTCTCAACATTATCTATTACTTATTTTATGAACATCCCTATTTTATTTTCTTTTTTCTGAAATCTATTTTATATAAATATACTACTCCATCATTCTAATTTAAAATTGTCTTAATGATATTGACACATTTCTATATTAATAGTTAGTTTTGTTGATTTCCATATAAAAATCAATATTTTAATAAATATTTTTAATAATAGTAGTCAGAGGAATGCATATGTGGGTAAAGGTTTAAAAAATAATGGTAACCTTGGGGGGTGGGGGGAAATAATAATAAATTTTTCTTTGGTATTTTAATGGACAAATGATTTGAAACAGATTTTGTTTTTTCAAAACTGACACATATTATGAGTCTGATGGATTAATTAATTCTTTTTCACGAAAGGTCATGTTACTTAAAACCATATGAACTATCATTAAAATTGATATAATAATAAACTTTCATCAGTCAAACAATTGAAACATTCACATTTATAACTACATGTAAATGGAATAACAACTAATCAATAATAAAATACAATTACAAATATTATTAAAACCATTTAAAATGTTTCAATGAAACATAGGTGGTTTCGTGGTGTAGTTGGGTTCACGTCAGTCTAACACACTGAAGGTCCCCAGTTTTAAATTTTAATGCTTACCACTATATTTTTGTAAATTTTACAATGCATCAACATTAATTTCAAAAGTTAATTTACAATTTTGTGAATCAACTAAATAAATTTATTTTCTAGAATGAGCCAAGAGACATGTTGTAAGAGAGAATATAGCTACATTACATATTATTTAAAAATGACTAGGACGAAGAACGAATTGATTAAGCACTTTGAAGACTATAGACACATTGCGATCAAAACCGTACCAGACAGGCCGCTATGACTAGTTGAAGAGAAAACGGAACAGTGTCATGTCCAATTAAACATAATAACCATAAAACAAAACCATAAAAATCGATTGCGAACCGCTGAAATCGAAAAAAACAGCGTTTCAGAAGGTTCATAGTCTGGGATATAGAATAAATCATCTTTTCAAGTCTTATAGAGAGACTGACTCGTCTTTTTATCTTGATGAGTGTGGAAGTAAAGGATAAAATACTTTAACTGGGTGATTGCCAAATGTGGGAGGCAAGAAAAGAATAGAAGTTGTTGAAAGAGAATAAGTTACCAAACAATACAAATCTATGTTATCTTTGGTGGAGGCCGAGTAAATGGAGTATAGAATATTGTTTTCAATTTATTATAGTTGAAGTGGAATTTAATGGATAGTCCCATACTACCTTTTTTTTATGTTCACATAAAAAAAATCGTTATTTATTTGTGTTATGATTATGTAGTAGTTTAAAGTGTCATAAAATTCTTTTCCAAACTAAAACTTCGTATTGTGAATTAAGAGATTATGACTAAGTCCTATGAATAATCTTTCTATTAAAAACAATTTAAGATCAAATACCAAATTTATTCCTTGTGTTATTTACAAATTCAATACTCACTCGTGTAGTACTACCATATTTGTATAAAATATGGAAATTTTATTTCTTTGGTAATAAAACAAATAAATATATCTTATATTAAATTAAAATTGTCAAATGAATTGTTTCGATTCGACATTGGCTCGACTCTAGCCAAAACTTAAAACCTTACACTCTTATCTACACCAATTTATTGTTTGGTTCAGTTTTAACTATTGTTATATATACAATGAATTAGGTAGCAAAATCCAAAAGTGTTCAACCCATAATTAGGTCTCATACCATAATTGACTCTCACAACACTCCTATTTAAATATGTGATTAAATTCACTGTTAACTACTTTACTTAACTAGAATTCATTTAAATCTCAACATTATCTATTACTTATTTTATGAACATAACCCTAATTCTTATTTTCTTTCTTTTCTGAAATCTATTTATATAAATATACTACTCCATCATTCTAATTAAAATTGTCTTTAATGATATTGACACATTTCTTATATTAATAGTTAGTTTTGTTGATTTCCATATAAAATCAATATTATTTAATAATATATTTTTAATAATAGTAGTCACAGGAATGCATATGTGGGTAAAGGTTTAAAAAATAATGGTAACCTTGGGGGGTGGGGGGAAATAATAATAAATTTTTCTTTGGTATTTTAATGGACAAATGATTTGAAACAGATTTTTGTTTTTTCAAAACTGACACATATTATGAGTCTGATGGATTAATTAATTCTTTTTCACGAAAGGTCATGTTACTTAAAACCATATGAACTATCATTAAAATTGATATAATAATAAACTTTCATCAGTCAAACAATTGAAACATTCACATTTATAACTACATGTAAATGGAATAACAACTAATCAATAAAATACAATTACAAATACTTTTATTAAAACCATTTAAAATGTTTCAATGAAACATAGGTGGTTTCGTGGTGTAGTTGGTTATCACGTCAGTCTAACACACTGAAGGTCCCCAGTTGAATTTTAATGCTTACCACTATATTTTTGTAAATTTTACAATGCATCAACATTAATTTCAAAAGTTAATTTACAATTTTGTGAATCAACTAAATAAAATTTATTTTCTAGAATGAGCAAAGAGACATGTGTAAGAGAGAATATAGCTACATTACATATTATTTAAAAATGACTAGGACGAAGAACGAAGTTGATTAAGCACTTTGAAGACTATAGACACATTGCGATCAAAACCGTACCAGACAGGCCGCTATGACTAGTTGAAGAGAAAACGGAACAGTGTCATGTCCAATTAAACATAATAACCTATAAAACAAAACCATAAAAATCGATTGCGAACCGCTGAAATCGAAAAAAAACAGCGTTTCAGAAGGTTCATAGTCTGGGATATAGAATAAATCATCTTTTCAAGTCTTATAGAGAGACTGACTCGTCTTTTTATCTTGATGAGTGTGGAAGTAAAGGATAAAATACTTTAACTGGGTGATTGCCAAATGTGGGAGGCAAGAAAAAGAATAGAAGTTGTTGAGAAGAGAATAAGTTACCAAACAATACAAATCTATGTTATCTTTGGTGGAGGCCGAGTAAATGGAGTATAGAATATTGTTTTCAATTTATTATAGTTGAAGTGGAATTTAATGGATAGTCCCATACTACCTTTTTTTATGTTCACATTAAAAAAATCGTTATTTATTTGTGTTATGATTATGTAGTAGTTTAAAGTGTCATAAAATTTTTTTCCAAACTAAAACTTCGTATTGTGAATTAAGAGATTATGACTAAGTCCTATGAATAATCTTTCTATTAAAAACAATTTAAGATCAAATACCAAATTTATTCCTTGTGTTTATTTACAAATTCAATACTCACGTGTAGTACTACCATATTTGTATAAAATATGGAAATTTTATTTCTTTGGTAATAAAACAAATAAATATATCTTATATTAAATTAAAATTGTCAAATGAATTGTTTCCGATTCGACATTGGCTCGACTCTAGCCAAAACTTAAAACCTTACACTCTTATCTACACCAATTTATTGTTTGGTTCAGTTTTAACTATTGTTATATATACAATGAATTAGGTAGCAAAATCCAAAAGTGTTCAACCCATAATTAGGTCTCATACCATAATTGACTCTCACAACACTCCTATTTAAATATGTGATTAAATTCACTGTTAACTACTTTACTTAACTAGAATTCATTTAAATTCTCAACATTATCTATTACTTATTTTATGAACATAACCCCTAATTCTTATTTTCTTTCTTTTCTGAAATCTATTTTATATAAATATACTACTCCATCATTCTAATTTAAAATTGTCTTTAATGATATTGACACATTTCTTATATTAATAGTTAGTTTTGTTGATTTCCAATATAAAATCAATATTATTTAATAATATATTTTTAATAATAGTAGTCAGAGGAATGCATATGTGGGTAAAGGTTTTTTTTAAAAAAAAAAATAATGGTAACCTTGGGGGGGGGGGGGAAATAATAATAAATTTTTCTTTGGTATTTTTAATGGACAAATGATTTGAAACAGATTTTTGTTTTTTCAAAACTGACACATATTATGAGTCTGATGGATTAATTAATTCTTTTTCACGAAAGGTCATGTTACTTAAAACCATATGAACTATCATTAAAATTGATATAATAATAAACTTTCATCAGTCAAACAATTGAAACATTCACATTTATAACTACATGTAAATGGAATAACAACTAATCAATAAAATACAATTACAAATACTTTTATTAAAACCATTTAAAATGTTTCAATGAAACATAGGTGGTTTCGTGGTGTAGTTGGTTATCACGTCAGTCTAACACACTGAAGGTCCCAGTTCGAGCCTGGGCGAAGCCAAATGGTGTTAACTTAATTTAAATTTAATGCTTACCACTATATTTTTGTAAATTTTACAATGCATCAACATTAATTTCAAAAGTTAATTTACAATTTTGTGAATCAACTAAATAAATTTTATTTTCTAGAATGAGCCAAAGAGACATGTGTAAGAGAGAATATAGCTACATTACATATTATTAAAAATGACTAGGACGAAGAACGAAGTTGATTAAGCACTTTGAAGACTATAGACACATTGCGATCAAAACCGTACCAGACAGGCCGCTATGACTAGTTGAAGAGAAAACGGAACAGTGTCATGTCCAATTAAACATAATAACCATAAAACAAAACAAAAAATCGATTGCGAACCGCTGAAATCGAAAAAAACAGCGTTTCAGAAGGTTCATAGTCTGGGATATAGAATAAATCATCTTTTCAAGTCTTATAGAGAGACTGACTCGTCTTTTTATCTTGATGAGTGTGGAAGTAAAGGATAAAATACTTTAAGGTGATTGCCAAATGTGGGAGGCAAGAAAAAGAATAGAAGTTGTTGAAAAGAGAATAAGTTACCAAACAATACAAATCTATGTTATCTTTGGTGGAGGCCGAGTAAATGGAGTATAGAATATTGTTTTCAATTATTATAGTTGAAGTGGAATTTAATGGATAGTCCCATACTACCTTTTTTTTATGTTCACATTAAAAAAAATCGTTATTTATTTGTGTTATGATTATGTAGTAGTTTAAAGTGTCATAAAATTCTTTTCCAAACTAAAACTTCGTATTGTGAATTAAGAGATTATGACTAAGTCCTATGAATAATCTTTCTATTAAAAACAATTTAAGATCAAATACCAAATTTATTCCTTGTGTTTATTTACAAATTCAATACTCACTCGTGTAGTACTACCATATTTGTATAAAATATGGAAATTTATTTCTTTGGTAATAAAACAAATAAATATATCTTATATTAAATTAAAATTGTCAAATGAATTGTTTCCGATTCGACATTGGCTCGACTCTAGCCAAACTTAAAACCTTACACTCTTATCTACACCAATTTATTGTTTGGTTCAGTTTTAACTATTGTTATATATACAATGAATTAGGTAGCAAAATCCAAAAGTGTTCAACCCATAATTAGGTCTCATACCATAATTGACTCTCACAACACTCCTATTTAAATATGTGCTTAAATTCACTGTTAACTACTTTACTTAACTAGAATTCATTTAAATTCTCAACATTATCTATTACTTATTTATGAACATAACCCCTAATTCTTATTTTCTTTCTTTTCTGAAATCTATTTTATATAAATATACTACTCCATCATTCTAATTTAAAATTGTCTTTATGATATTGACACATTTCTTATATTAATAGTTAGTTTTGTTGATTTCCAATATAAAATCAATATTATTTAATAATATATTTTTAATAATAGTAGTCAGAGGAATGCATATGTGGGTAAAGGTTAAAAAATAATGGTAACCTTGGGGGGTGGGGGGAAATAATAATAAATTTTTCTTTGGTATTTTAATGGACAAATGATTTGAAACAGATTTTTGTTTTTTCAAACTGACATATTATGAGTCTGATGGATTAATTAATTCTTTTTCACGAAAGGTCATGTTACTTAAAACCATATGAACTATCATTAAAATTGATATAATAATAAACTTTCATCAGTCAAACAATTGAAACATTCACATTTATAACTACATGTAAATGGAATAACAACTAATCAATAAAATACAATTACAAATACTTTTATTAAAACCATTTAAAATGTTTCAATGAAACATAGGTGGTTTCGTGGTGTAGTTGGTTATCACGTCAGTCTAACACACTGAAGGTCCCCAGTTCGAGCCTGGGCGAAGCCAAGTGGTGTTAACTTAATTTAAATTTTAATGCTTACCACTATATTTTTGTAAATTTTACAATGCATCAACATTAATTTCAAAAGTTAATTTACAATTTTGTGAATCAACTAAATAAATTTTATTTTCTAGAATGAGCCAAAGAGACATGTTGTAAGAGAGAATATAGCTACATTACATATTATTTAAAAATGACTAGGACGAAGAACGAAGTTGATTAAGCACTTTGAAGACTATAGACACATTGCGATCAAAACCGTACCAGACAGGCCGCTATGACTAGTTGAAGAGAAAACGGAACAGTGTCATGTCCAATTAAACATAATAACCTATAAAACAAAACCATAAAAATCGATTGCGAACCGCTGAAATCGAAAAAAAACAGCGTTTCAGAAGGTTCATAGTCTGGGATATAGAATAAATCATCTTTTCAAGTCTTATAGAGAGACTGACTCGTCTTTTTATCTTGATGAGTGTGGAAGTAAAGGATAAAATACTTTAACTGGGTGATTGCCAAATGTGGGAGGCAAGAAAAAGAATAGAAGTTGTTGAGAAGAGAATAAGTTACCAAACAATACAAATCTATGTTATCTTTGGTGGAGGCCGAGTAAATGGAGTATAGAATATTGTTTTCAATTTATTATAGTTGAAGTGGAATTTAATGGATAGTCCCATACTACCTTTTTTTTATGTTCACATAAAAAAAATCGTTATTTATTTGTGTTATGATTATGTAGTAGTTTAAAGTGTCATAAAATTCTTTTTCCAAACTAAAACTTCGTATTGTGAATTAAGAGATTATGACTAAGTCCTATGAATAATCTTTCTATTAAAAACAATTTAAGATCAAATACCAATTTATTCCTTGTGTTATTTACAAATTCAATACTCACTCGTGTAGTACTACCATATTTGTATAAAATATGGAAATTTATTTCTTTGGTAATAAAACAAATAATATATCTTATATTAAATTAAAATTGTCAAATGAATTGTTTCCGATTCGACATTGGCTCGACTCTAGCCAAAACTTAAAACCTTACACTCTTATCTACACCAATTTATTGTTTGGTTCAGTTTTAACTATTGTTATATATACAATGAATTAGGTAGCAAAATCCAAAAGTGTTCAACCCATAATTAGGTCTCATACCATAATTGACTCTCACAACACTCCTATTTAAATATGTGATTAAATTCACTGTTAACTACTTTACTTAACTAGAATTCATTTAAATTCTCAACATTATCTATTACTTATTTTATGAACATAACCCTAATTCTTATTTTCTTTCTTTTCTGAAATCTATTTTATATAAATATACTACTCCATCATTCTAATTTAAAATTGTCTTTAATGATATTGACACATTTCTTATATTAATAGTTAGTTTTGTTGATTTCCAATATAAAATCAATATTATTTAATAATATATTTTAATAATAGTAGTCAGAGGAATGCATATGTGGGTAAAGGTTAAAAAAATAATGGTAACCTTGGGGGGTGGGGGAAATAATAATAAATTTTCTTTGGTATTTTTAATGGACAAATGATTTGAAACAGATTTTTGTTTTTCAAACTGACACATATTATGAGTCTGATGGATTAATTAATTCTTTTTCACGAAAGGTCATGTTACTTAAAACCATATGAACTATCATTAAAATTGATATAATAATAAACTTTCATCAGTCAAACAATTGAAACATTCACATTTATAACTACATGTAAATGGAATAACAACTAATCAATAAAATACAATTACAAATACTTTTATTAAAACCATTTAAAATGTTTCAATGAAACATAGGTGGTTTCGTGGTGTAGTTGGTTATCACGTCAGTCTAACACACTGAAGGTCCCCAGTTCGAGCCTGGGCGAAGCCAAATGGTGTTAACTCTAATTAAATTTTAATGCTTACCACTATATTTTGTAAATTTTACAATGCATCAACATTAATTTCAAAAGTTAATTTACAATTTTGTGAATCAACTAAATAAATTTATTTTCTAGAATGAGCCAAAGAGACATGTTGTAAGAGAGAATATAGCTACATTACATATTATTTAAAAATGACTAGGACGAAGAACGAAGTTGATTAAGCACTTTGAAGACTATAGACACATTGCGATCAAAACCGTACCAGACAGGCCGCTATGACTAGTTGAAGAGAAAACGGAACAGTGTCATGTCCAATTAAACATAAACCCTATAAAACAAAACCATAAAAATCGATTGCGAACCGCTGAAATCGAAAAAAAAGCGTTTCAGAAGGTTCATAGTCTGGGATATAGAATAAATCATCTTTTCAAGTCTTATAGAGAGACTGACTCGTCTTTTTATCTTGATGAGTGTGGAAGTAAAGGATAAAATACTTTAAAAACAAAAACTAACAACCCAAAAAAAAATAACAATAATTAACAATAAAACAAAAACTGGGTGATTGCCAAATGTGGGAGGCAAGAAAAGAATAGAAGTTGTTGAGAAGAGAATAAGTTACCAAACAATACAAATCTATGTTATCTTTGGTGGAGGCCGAGTAAATGGAGTATAGAATATTGTTTTCAATTTATTATAGTTGAAGTGGAATTTAATGGATAGTCCCATACTACCTTTTTTTATGTTCACATAAAAAAAATCGTTATTTATTTGTGTTATGATTATAGTAGTAGTTTAAAGTGTCATAAAATTCTTTTTCCAAACTAAAACTTCGTATTGTGAATTAAGAGATTATGACTAAGTCCTATGAATAATCTTTCTATTAAAAACAATTTAAGATCAAATACCAAATTTATTCCTTGTGTTTATTTACAAATTCAATACTCACTCGTGTAGTACTACCATATTTGTATAAAATATGGAAATTTTATTCTTTGGTAATAAAACAAATAAATATATCTTATATTAAATTAAATTGTCAAATGAATTGTTTCCGATTCGACATTGGCTCGACTCTAGCCAAAACTTAAAACCTTACACTCTTATCTACACCAATTTATTGTTTGGTTCAGTTTTAACTATTGTTATATATACAATGAATTAGGTAGCAAAATCCAAAAGTGTTCAACCCATAATTAGGTCTCATACCATAATTGACTCTCACAACACTCCTATTTAAATATGTGATTAAATTCACTGTTAACTACTTTACTTAACTAGAATTCATTTAAATTCTCAACATTATCTATTACTTATTTTATGAACATAACCCCTAATTCTTATTTTCTTTCTTTCTGAAATCTCTATTATATAAATATACTACTCCATCATTCTAATTTAAAATTGTCTTTAATGATATTGACACATTTCTTATATTAATAGTTAGTTTTGTTGATTTCCAATATAAAATCAATATTATTTAATAATATATTTTAATAATAGTAGTCAGAGGAATGCATATGTGGGTAAAGTTTTAAAAATAATGGTAACCTTGGGGGGTGGGGGGAAGGAGGTGGGGGGAAATGGGAGGGAAAAATGCCCGGGAAGGGAAATAATAATAAATTTTCTTTGGTATTTTTAATGGACAAATGATTTGAAACAGATTTTTGTTTTTTCAAAACTGACACATATTATGAGTCTGATGGATTAATTAATTCTTTTTCACGAAAGGTCATGTTACTTAAAACCATATGAACTATCATTAAAATTGATATAATAATAAACTTTCATCAGTCAAACAATTGAAACATTCACATTTATAACTACATGTAAATGGAATAACAACTAATCAATAAAATACAATTACAAATACTTTTATTAAAACCATTTAAAATGTTTCAATGAAACATAGGTGGTTTCGTGGTGTAGTTGGTTATCACGTCAGTCTAACACACTGAAGGTCCCCAGTCGAGCCTGGGCGAAGCCAAATGTGTTAACTCTAATTTAATTTTAATGCTTACCACTATATTTTTGTAAATTTTACAATGCATCAACATTAATTTCAAAAGTTAATTTACAATTTTGTGAATCAACTAAATAAATTTTATTTTCTAGAATGAGCCAAAGAGACATGTTGTAAGAGAGAATATAGCTACATTACATATTATTTAAAAATGACTAGGACGAAGAACGAAGTTGATTAAGCACTTTGAAGACTATAGACACATTGCGATCAAAACCGTACCAGACAGGCCGCTATGACTAGTTGAAGAGAAAACGGAACAGTGTCATGTCCAATTAAACATAATAACCTATAAAACAAAACCATAAAAAGATTGCGAACCGCTGAAATCGAAAAAAAAAACAGCGTTTCAGAAGGTTCATAGTCTGGGATATAGAATAAATCATCTTTTCAAGTCTTATAGAGAGACTGACTCGTCTTTTTATCTTGATGAGTGTGGAAGTAAAGGATAAAATACTTTAACTGGGTGATTGCCAAATGTGGGAGGCAAGAAAAAGAATAGAAGTTGTTGAGAAGAGAATAAGTTACCAAACAATACAAATCTATGTTATCTTTGGTGGAGGCCGAGTAAATGGAGTATAGAATATTGTTTTCAATTTATTATAGTTGAAGTGGAATTTAATGGATAGTCCCATACTACCTTTTTTTTATGTTCACATTAAAAAAATCGTTATTTATTTGTGTTATGATTATGTAGTAGTTTAAAGTGTCATAAAATTCTTTTTCCAAACTAAAACTTCGTATTGTGAATTAAGAGATTATGACTAAGTCCTATGAATAATCTTTCTATTAAAAACAATTTAAGATCAAATACCAAATTTATTCCTTGTGTTTATTTACAAATTCAATACTCACTCGTGTAGTACTACCATATTTGTATAAAATATGGAAATTTTATTTCTTTGGTAATAAAACAAATAAATATATCTTATATTAAATTAAAATTGTCAAATGAATTGTTTCCGATTCGACATTGGCTCGACTCTAGCCAAAACTTAAAACCTTACACTCTTATCTACACCAATTTATTGTTTGGTTCAGTTTTAACTATTGTTATATACAATGAATTAGGTAGCAAAATCCAAAAGTGTTCAACCCATAATTAGGTCTCATACCATAATTGACTCTCACAACACTCCTATTTAAATATGTGATTAAATTCACTGTTAACTACTTTACTTAACTAGAATTCATTTAAATTCTCAACATTATCTATTACTTATTTTATGAACATAACCCCTAATTCTTATTTTCTTTCTTTTCTGAAATCTATTTTATATAAATATACTACTCCATCATTCTAATTTAAAATTGTCTTTAATGATATTGACACATTTCTTATATTAATAGTTAGTTTTGTTGATTTCCAATATAAAATCAATATTATTTAATATATATTTTTAATAATAGTAGTCAGAGGAATGCATATGTGGGTAAAGGTTTAAAAAATAATGGTAACCTTGGGGGGTGGGGGGGAATAATAATAAATTTTTCTTTGGTATTTTTAATGGACAAATGATTTGAAACAGATTTTTGTTTTTTCAAACTGACACATATTATGAGTCTGATGGATTAATTAATTCTTTTTCACGAAAGGTCATGTTACTTAAAACCATATGAACTATCATTAAAATTGATATAATAATAAACTTTCATCAGTCAAACAATTGAAACATTCACATTTATAACTACATGTAAATGGAATAACAACTAATCAATAAAATACAATTACAAATACTTTATTAAAACCATTTAAAATGTTTCAATGAAACATAGGTGGTTTCGTGGTGTAGTTGGTTATCACGTCAGTCTAACACACTGAAGGTCCCCAGTTCGAGCCTGGGCGAAGCCAAATGGTGTTAACTCTAATTTAATTTTAATGCTTACCACTATATTTTTGTAATTTTACAATGCATCAACATTAATTTCAAAAGTTAATTTACAATTTTGTGAATCAACTAAATAAATTTTATTTTCTAGAATGAGCCAAAGAGACATGTGTAAGAGAGAATATAGCTACATTACATATTATTTAAAAATGACTAGGACGAAGAACGAAGTTGATTAAGCACTTTGAAGACTATAGACACATTGCGATCAAAACCGTACCAGACAGGCCGCTATGACTAGTTGAAGAGAAAACGGAACAGTGTCATGTCCAATTAAACATAATAACCTATAAAACAAAACCATAAAAATCGATTGCGAACCGCTGAAATCGAAAAAAAAACAGCGTTTCAGAAGGTTCATAGTCTGGGATATAGAATAAATCATCTTTTCAAGTCTTATAGAGAGACTGACTCGTCTTTTATCTTGATGAGTGTGGAAGTAAAGGATAAAATACTTTAACTGGGTGATTGCCAAATGTGGGAGGCAAGAAAAAGAATAGAAGTTGTTGAGAAGAGAATAAGTTACCAAACAATACAAATCTATGTTATCTTTGGTGGAGGCCGAGTAAATGGAGTATAGAATATTGTTTTCAATTTATTATAGTTGAAGTGGAATTTAATGGATAGTCCCATACTACCTTTTTTTATGTTCACATAAAAAAAATCGTTATTTATTTGTGTTATGATTATGTAGTAGTTTAAAGTGTCATAAAATTCTTTTTCCAAACTAAAACTTCGTATTGTGAATTAAGAGATTATGACTAAGTCCTATGAATAATCTTTCTATTAAAAACAATTTAAGATCAAATACCAAATTTATTCCTTGTGTTTATTTACAAATTCAATACTCACTCGTGTAGTACTACCATATTTGTATAAAATATGGAAATTTTATTTCTTTGGTAATAAAACAAATAAATATATCTTATATTAAATTAAAATTGTCAAATGAATTGTTTCCGATTCGACATTGGCTCGACTCTAGCCAAAACTTAAAACCTTACACTCTTATCTACACCAATTTATTGTTTGGTTCAGTTTTAACTATTGTTATATATACAATGAATTAGGTAGCAAAATCCAAAAGTGTTCAACCCATAATTAGGTCTCATACCATAATTGACTCTCACAACACTCCTATTTAAATATGTGATTAAATTCACTGTTAACTACTTTACTTAACTAGAATTCATTTAAATTCTCAACATTATCTATTACTTATTTTATGAACATAACCCCTAATTCTTATTTTCTTTCTTTTCTGAAATCTATTTTATATAAATATACTACTCCATCATTCTAATTTAAATTGTCTTTAATGATATTGACACATTTCTTATATTAATAGTTAGTTTTGTTGATTTCCAATATAAAATCAATATTATTTAATAATATATTTTAATAATAGTAGTCAGAGGAATGCATATGTGGGTAAAGGTTTAAAAAATAATGGTAACCTTGGGGGGTGGGGGGAAATAATAATAATTTTTCTTTGGTATTTTTAATGGACAAATGATTTGAAACAGATTTTTGTTTTTTCAAAACTGACACATATTATGAGTCTGATGGATTAATTAATTCTTTTTCACGAAAGGTCAGTCATGTTACTTAAAACCATATGAACTATCATTAAAATTGATATAATAATAAACTTTCATCAGTCAAACAATTGAAACATTCACATTTATAACTACATGTAAATGGAATAACAACTAATCAATAAAATACAATTACAAATACTTTTATTAAAACCATTTAAAATGTTTCAATGAAACATAGGTGGTTTCGTGGTGTAGTTGGTTATCACGTCAGTCTAACACACTGAAGGTCCCCAGTTCGAGCCTGGGCGAAGCCAAATGGTGTTAACTCTAATTTAAATTTTAATGCTTACCACTATATTTTTGTAAATTTTACAATGCATCAACATTAATTTCAAAAGTTAATTTACAATTTTGTGAATCAACTAAATAAATTTTATTTTCTAGAATGAGCCAAAGAGACATGTTGTAAGAGAGAATATAGCTACATTACATATTATTTAAAAATGACTAGGACGAAGAACGAAGTTGATTAAGCACTTTGAAGACTATAGACACATTGCGATCAAAACCGTACCAGACAGGCCGCTATGACTAGTTGAAGAGAAAACGGAACAGTGTCATGTCCAATTAAACATAATAACCTATAAAACAAAACCATAAAAATCGATTGCGAACCGCTGAAATCGAAAAAAAACAGCGTTTCAGAAGGTTCATAGTCTGGGATATAGAATAAATCATCTTTTCAAGTCTTATAGAGAGACTGACTCGTCTTTTTATCTTGATGAGTGTGGAAGTAAAGGATAAAATACTTTAACTGGGTGATTGCCAAATGTGGGAGGCAAGAAAAAGAATAGAAGTTGTTGAAAAGAGAATAAGTTACCAAACAATACAAATCTATGTTATCTTTGGTGGAGGCCGAGTAAATGGAGTATAGAATATTGTTTTCAATTTATTATAGTTGAAGTGGAATTTAATGGATAGTCCCATACTACCTTTTTTTATGTTCACATTAAAAAAAATCGTTATTTATTTGTGTTATGATTATGTAGTAGTTTAAAGTGTCATAAAATTCTTTTTCCAAACTAAAACTTCGTATTGTGAATTAAGAGATTATGACTAAGTCCTATGAATAATCTTTCTATTAAAAACAATTTAAGATCAAATACCAAATTTATTCCTTGTATTTATTTACAAATTCAATACTCACTCGTGTAGTACTACTCCATCATTCTAATTTAAAATTGTCTTTAATGATATTGACACATTTCTTATATTAATAGTTAGTTTTGTTGATTTCCAATATAAAAATAATATTATTTAATAATATATTTTTAATAATAGTAGTCAGAGGAATGCATATGTGGGTAAAGGTTTAAAAAATAATGGTAACCTTGGGGGGTGGGGGGAAATAATAATAAATTTTTCTTTGGTATTTTTAATGGACAAATGATTTGAAACAGATTTTTGTTTTTCAAAACTGACACATATTATGAGTCAAATGATGGATTAATTAATTCTTTTTCACGAAAGGTCATGTTACTTAAAACCATATGAACTATCATTAAAATTGATATAATAATAAACTTTCATCAGTCAAACAATTGAAACATTCACATTTATAACTACATGTAAATGGAATAACAACTAATCAATAAAATACAATTACAAATACTTTTATTAAAACCATTTAAAATGTTTCAATGAAACATAGGTGGTTTCGTGCGAAGCCAAATGGTGTTAACTCTAATTTAAATTTTAATGCTTACCACTATATTTTTGTAAATTTTACAATGCATCAACATTAATTTCAAAAGTTAATTTACAATTTTGTGAATCAACTAAATAAATTTATTTTCTAGAATTCAATTTATTATAGTTGAAGTGGAATTTAATGGATAGTCCCATACTACCTTTTTTTTATGTTCACATAAAAAAAAATCGTTATTTATTTGTGTTATGATTATGTAGTAGTTTAAAGTGTCATAAAATTCTTTTTCCAAACTAAAACTTCGTATTGTGAATTAAGAGATTATGACTAAGTCCTATGAATAATCTTTCTATTAAAAACAATTTAAGATCAAATACCAAATTTATTCCTTGTGTTTATTTACAAATTCAATACTCACTCGTGTAGTACTACCATATTTGTATAAAATATGGAAATTTTATTTCTTTGGTAATAAAACAAATAAATATATCTTATATTAAATTAAAATTGTCAAATGAATTGTTTCCGATTCGACATTGGCTCGACTCTAGCCAAACTTAAAACCTTACACTCTTATCTACACCAATTTATTGTTTGGTTCAGTTTTAACTATTGTTATATATACAATGAATTAGGTAGCAAAATCCAAAAGTGTTCAACCCATAATTAGGTCTCATACCATAATTGACTCTCACAACACTCCTATTTAAATATGTGATTAAATTCACTGTTAACTACTTTACTTAACTAGAATTCATTTAAATTCTCAACATTATCTATTACTTATTTTATGAACATAACCCCTAATTCTTATTTTCTTTCTTTTCTGAAATCTATTTTATATAAATATACTCCATCATTCTAATTTAAAATTGTCTTTAATGATATTGACACATTTCTTATATTAATAGTTAGTTTTGTTGATTTCCAATATAAAATCAATATTATTTAATAATATATTTTTCATAATAGTAGTCAGAGGAATGCATATGTGGGTAAAGGTTTAAAAATAATGGTAACCTTGGGGGGTGGGGGGAAATAATAATAAATTTTCTTTGGTATTTTTAATGGACAAATGATTTGAAACAGATTTTTGTTTTTTCAAAACTGACACATATTATGAGTCTGATGGATTAATTAATTCTTTTTCACGAAAGGTCATGTTACTTAAAACCATATGAACTATCATTAAAATTGATATAATAATAAACTTTCATCAGTCAAACAATTGAAACATTCACATTTATAACTACATGTAAATGGAATAACAACTAATCAATAAAATACAATTACAAATACTTTTATTAAAACCATTTAAAATGTTTCAATGAAACATAGGTGGTTTCGTGGTGTAGTTGGTTATCACGTCAGTCTAACACACTGAAGGTCCCCAGTTCGAGCCTGGGCGAAGCCAAATGGTGTTAACTCTAATTTAAATTTTAATGCTTACCACTATATTTTGTAAATTTTACAATGCATCAACATTAATTTCAAAAGTTAATTTACAATTTTGTGAATCAACTAAATAAATTTATTTTCTAGAATGAGCCAAAGAGACATGTTGTAAGAGAGAATATAGCTACATTACATATTATTTAAAAATGACTAGGACGAAGAACGAAGTTGATTAAGCACTTTGAAGACTATAGACACATTGCGATCAAAACCGTACCAGACAGGCCGCTATGACTAGTTGAAGAGAAAACGGAACAGTGTCATGTCCAATTAAACATAATAACCTATAAAACAAAACCATAAAAATCGATTGCGAACCGCTGAAATCGAAAAAAAAACAGCGTTTCAGAAGGTTCATAGTCTGGGATATAGAATAAATCATCTTTTCAAGTCTTATAGAGAGACTGACTCGTCTTTTTATCTTGATGAGTGTGGAAGTAAAGGATAAAATACTTTAACTGGGTGATTGCCAAATGTGGGAGGCAAGAAAAAGAATAGAAGTTGTTGAGAAGAGAATAAGTTACCAAACAATACAAATCTATGTTATCTTTGGTGGAGGCCGAGTAAATGGAGTATAGAATATTGTTTTCAATTTATTATAGTTGAAGTGGAATTTAATGGATAGTCCCATACTACCTTTTTTTTTATGTTCACATAAAAAAAATCGTTATTTATTTGTGTTATGATTATGTAGTAGTTTAAAGTGTCATAAAATTCTTTTTCCAAACTAAAACTTCGTATTGTGAATTAAGAGATTATGACTAAGTCCTATGAATAATCTTTCTATTAAAAACAATTTAAGATCAAATACCAAATTTATTCCTTGTGTTTATTTACAAATTCAATATCACTCGTGTAGTACTACCATATTTGTATAAAATATGGAAATTTTATTTCTTTGGTAATAAAACAAATAAATATATCTTATATTAAATTAAAATTGTCAAATGAATTGTTTCCGATTCGACATTGGCTCGACTCTAGCCAAAACTTAAAACCTTACACTCTTATCTACACCAATTTATTGTTTGGTTCAGTTTTAACTATTGTTATATATACAATGAATTAGGTAGCAAAATCCAAAAGTGTTCAACCCATAATTAGGTCTCATACCATAATTGACTCTCACAACACTCCTATTTAAATATGTGATTAAATTCACTGTTAACTACTTTACTTAACTAGAATTCATTTAAATTCTCAACATTATCTATTACTTATTTTATGAAATAACCCCTAATCTTATTTCTTTCTTTTCTGAAATCTATTTTATATAAATATACTACTCCATCATTCTAATTTAAAATTGTCTTTAATGATATTGACACATTTCTTATATTAATAGTTAGTTTTGTTGATTTCCAATATAAAATCAATATTATTTAATAATATATTTTTAATAATAGTAGTCAGAGGAATGCATATGTGGGTAAAGGTTTAAAAATAATGGTAACCTTGGGGGGGGGGGGGAAATAATAATAAATTTTTCTTTGGTATTTTTAATGGACAAATGATTTGAAACAGATTTTTGTTTTTTCAAAACTGACACATATTATGAGTCTGATGGATTAATTAATTCTTTTTCACGAAAGGTCATGTTACTTAAAACCATATGAACTATCATTAAAATTGATATATAATAAAAACTTTCATCAGTCAAACAATTGAAACATTCACATTTATAACTACATGTAAATGGAATAACAACTAATCAATAAAATACAATTACAAATACTTTTATTAAAACCATTTAAAATGTTTCAATGAAACATAGGTGGTTTCGTGGTGTAGTTGGTTATCACGTCAGTCTAACACACTGAAGGTCCCCAGTTCGAGCCTGGGCGAAGCCAAATGGTGTTAACTCTAATTTAAATTTTAATGCTTACCACTATATTTTTGTAAATTTTACAATGCATCAACATTAATTTCAAAAGTTAATTTACAATTTTGTGAATCAACTAAATAAATTTTATTTTCTAGAATGAGCCAAAGAGACATGTTGTAAGAGAGAATATAGCTACATTACATATTATTTAAAAATGACTAGGACGAAGAACGAAGTTGATTAAGCACTTTGAAGACTATAGACACATTGCGATCAAAACCGTACCAGACAGGCCGCTATGACTAGTTGAAGAGAAAACGGAACAGTGTCATGTCCAATTAAACATAATAACCTATAAAACAAAACCATAAAAATCGATTGCGAACCGATGAACTGAATCTGGAAATCATTGCTAATGCTGTCGGGGCTGAAATCGAAAAAAAACAGCGTTTCAGAAGGTTCATAGTCTGGGATATAGAAAAATCATCTTTTCAAGTCTTATAGAGAGACTGACTCGTCTTTTTATCTTGATGAGTGTGGAAGTAAAGGATAAAATACTTTAACTGGGTGATTGCCAAATGTGGGAGGCAAGAAAAAGAATAGAAGTTGTTGAAAGAGAATAAGTTACCAAACAATACAAATCTATGTTATCTTTGGTGGAGGCCGAGTAAATGGAGTATAGAATATTGTTTTCAATTTATTATAGTTGAAGTGGAATTTAATGGATAGTCCCATACTACCTTTTTTTTATGTTCACATAAAAAAATCGTTATTTATTTGTGTTATGATTATGTAGTAGTTTAAAGTGTCATAAAATTCTTTTTCCAAACTAAAACTTCGTATTGTGAATTAAGAGATTATGACTAAGTCCTATGAATAATCTTTCTATTAAAAACAATTTAAGATCAAATACCAAATTTATTCCTTGTGTTTATTTACAAATTCAATACTCACTCGTGTAGTACTACCATATTTGTATAAAATATGGAAATTTTATTTCTTTGGTAATAAAACAAAAATATATCTTATATTAAATTAAAATTGTCAAATGAATTGTTTCCGATTCGACATTGGCTCGACTCTAGCCAAAACTTAAAACCTTACACTCTTATCTACACCAATTTATTGTTTGGTTCAGTTTTAACTATTGTTATATATACAATGAATTAGGTAGCAAAATCCAAAAGTGTTCAACCCATAATTAGGTCTTCACCCCCCCCCCCCCCACCACACCCACCGACATACCATAATTGACTCTCACAACACTCCTATTTAAATATGTGATTAAATTCACTGTTAACTACTTTACTTAACTAGAATTCATTTAAATTCTCAACATTATCTATTACTTATTTATGAACATAACCCCTAATTCTTATTTTCTTTCTTTTTGAAATCTATTTTATAAATATACTACTCCATCATTCTAATTTAAAATTGTCTTTAATGATATTGACACATTTCTTATATTAATAGTTAGTTTTGTTGATTTCCATATAAAATCAATATTATTTAATAATATATTTTAATAATAGTAGTCAGAGGAATGCATATGTGGGTAAAGGTTTAAAAATAATGGTAACCTTGGGGGGTGGGGGGAAATAATAATAAATTTTTCTTTGGTATTTTTAATGGACAAATGATTTGAAACAGATTTTTGTTTTTTCAAAACTGACACATATTATGAGTCTGATGGATTAATTAATTCTTTTTCACGAAAGGTCATGTTACTTAAAACCATATGAACTATCATTAAAATTGATATAATAATAAACTTTCATCAGTCAAACAATTGAAACATTCACATTTATAACTACATGTAAATGGAATAACAACTAATCAATAAAATACAATTACAAATACTTTTATTAAAACCATTTAAAATGTTTCAATGAAACATAGGTGGTTTCGTGGTGTAGTTGGTTATCACGTCAGTCTAACACACTGAAGGTCCCCAGTTCGAGCCTGGGCGAAGCCAAATGGTGTTAACTCTAATTTAAATTTTAATGCTTACCACTATATTTTTGTAAATTTTACAATGCATCAACATTAATTTCAAAAGTTAATTTACAATTTTGTGAATCAACTAAATAAATTTATTTTCTAGAATGAGCCAAAGAGACATGTTGTAAGAGAGAATATAGCTACATTACATATTATTTAAAAATGACTAGGACGAAGAACGAAGTTGATTAAGCACTTTGAAGACTATAGACACATTGCGATCAAAACCGTACCAGACAGGCCGCTATGACTAGTTGAAGAGAAAACGGAACAGTGTCATGTCCAATTAAACATAATAACCTATAAAAAAACCATAAAAATCGATTGCGAACCGCTGAAATCGAAAAAAAAACAGCGTTTCAGAAGGTTCATAGTCTGGGATATAGAATAAATCATCTTTTCAAGTCTTATAGAGAGACTGACTCGTCTTTTTATCTTGATGAGTGTGGAAGTAAAGGATAAAATACTTTAACTGGGTGATTGCCAAATGTGGGAGGCAAGAAAAAGAATAGAAGTTGTTGAGAAGAGAATAAGTTACCAAACAATACAAATCTATGTTATCTTTGGTGTTGTTTTTTTTTTTTGAGGTTTTTTTTCCTCGTGCAACGAGTCTCGTACCCATCGTCTTTGCCGAACGCTACACTGGACTCCTTAGCGCTGACATAACAGCCACTCTTAGCTTTGTCCACGCAAATCCAAGTAGAGGCACACGAGGAGAATGGGAGACCTCCGCCGAGAGGAGTGACGCAGACGGCTCGAGGCCGAGTAAATGGAGTATAGAATATTGTTTTCAATTTATTATAGTTGAAGTGGAATTTAATGGATAGTCCCATACTACCTTTTTTTATGTTCACATAAAAAAAATCGTTATTTATTTGTGTTATGATTATGTAGTAGTTTAAAGTGTCATAAAATTCTTTTTCCAAACTAAAACTTCGTATTGTGAATTAAGAGATTATGACTAAGTCCTATGAATAATCTTTCTATTAAAAACAATTTAAGATCAAATACCAAATTTTAAAAAACTCAACTTAAAAACAACAAAACCAAATATTCCTTGTGTTTATTTACAAATTCAATACTCACTCGTGTAGTACTACCATATTTGTATAAAATATGGAAATTTTATTTCTTTGGTAATAAAACAAATAAATATATCTTATATTAAATTAAAATTGTCAAATGAATTGTTTCCGATTCGACATTGGCTCGACTCTAGCCAAAACTTAAAACCTTACACTCTTATCTACACCAATTTATTGTTTGGTTCAGTTTTAACTATTGTTATATATACAATGAATTAGGTAGCAAAATCCAAAAGTGTTCAACCCATAATTAGGTCTCATACCATAATTGACTCTCACAACACTCCTATTTAAATATGTGATTAAATTCACTGTTAACTACTTTACTTAACTAGAATTCATTTAAATTCTCAACATATCTATTACTTATTTTATGAACATAACCCCTAATTCTTATTTTCTTTCTTTTCTGAAATCTATTTTATATAAATATACTACTCCATCATTCTAATTTAAAATTGTCTTTAATGATATTGACACATTTCTTATATTAATAGTTAGTTTTGTTGATTTCCAATATAAAATCAATATTATTTAATAATATATTTTTAATAATAGTAGTCAGAGGAATGCATATGTGGGTAAAGGTTTAAAAATAATGGTAACCTTGGGGGGGGGGGGGAAATAATAATAAATTTTTCTTTGGTATTTTTAATGGACAAATGATTTGAAACAGATTTTTGTTTTTTCAAAACTGACACATATTATGAGTCTGATGGATTAATTAATTCTTTTTCACGAAAGGTCATGTTACTTAAAACCATATGAACTATCATTAAAATTGATATAATAATAAACTTTCATCAGTCAAACAATTGAAACATTCACATTTATAACTACATGTAAATGGAATAACAACTAATCAATAAAATACAATTACAAATACTTTTATTAAAACCATTTAAAATGTTTCAATGAAAACATAGGTGGTTTCGTGGTGTAGTTGGTTATCACGTCAGTCTAACACACTGAAGGTCCCCAGTCGGCCTGGGCGAATGCCAAAATGGTGTTAACTCTATTCGAGCCTGGTCAAGCCGACATGGTGTTAACTCTATCAATATTGAGCCTGTGCGAGGCCAAAAGGTGTTAACTCTAATTTGAAATTTAATGCTTACCACTATATTTTTGTAAATTTTACAATGCATCAACATTAATTTCAAAAGTTAATTTACAATTTTGTGAATCAACTAAATAAATTTTATTTTCTAGAATGAGCCAAGAGACATGTTGTAAGAGAGAATATAGCTACATTACATATTATTTAAAATGACTAGGACGAAGAACGAAGTTGATTAAGCACTTTGAAGACTATAGACACATTGCGATCAAAACCGTACCAGACAGGCCGCTATGACTAGTTGAAGAGAAAACGGAACAGTGTCATGTCCAATTAAACATAATAACCATAAAACAAAACCATAAAAATCGATTGCGAACCGCTGAAATCGAAAAAAAACAGCGTTTCAGAAGGTTCATAGTCTGGGATATAGAATAAATCATCTTTTCAAGTCTTATAGAGAGACTGACTCGTCTTTTTATCTTGATGAGTGTGGAAGTAAAGGATAAAATACTTTAACTGGGTGATTGCCAAATGTGGGAGGCAAGAAAAAGAATAGAAGTTGTTGAGAAGAGAATAAGTTACCAAACAATACAAATCTATGTTATCTTTGGTGGAGGCCGAGTAAATGGAGTATAGAATATTGTTTTCAATATTATAGTTGAAGTGGAATTTAATGGATAGTCCCATACTACCTTTTTTTTATGTTCACATATAAAAAAAATCGTTATTTATTTGTGTTATGATTATGTAGTAGTTTAAAGTGTCATAAAATTCTTTTTCCAAACTAAAACTTCGTATTGTGAATTAAGAGATTATGACTAAGTCCTATGAATAATCTTTCTATTAAAACAATTTAAGATCAAATACCAAATTTTTCCTTGTGTTTATTTACAAATTCAATACTCACTCGTGTAGTACTACCATATTTGTATAAAATATGGAAATTTTATTTCTTTGGTAATAAAACAAATAAATATATCTTATATTAAATTAAAATTGTCAAATGAATTGTTTCCGATTCGACATTGGCTCGACTCTAGCCAAAACTTAAAACCTTACACTCTTATCTACACCAATTTATTGTTTGGTTCAGTTTTAACTATTGTTTATATACAATGAATTAGGTAGCAAAATCCAAAAGTGTTCAACCCATAATTAGGTCTCATACCATAATTGACTCTCACAACACTCCTATTTAAATATGTGATTAAATTCACTGTTAACTACTTTACTTAACTAGAATTCATTTAAATTCTCAACATTATCTATTACTTATTTTCTGAACATAACCCCTAATTCTTATTTTCTTTCTTTTCTGAAATCTATTTTATATAAATATACTACTCCATCATTCTAATTTAAAATTGTCTTTAATGATATTGACACATTTCTTATATTAATAGTTAGTTTTGTTGATTTCCAATATAAAATCAATATTATTTAATAATATATTTTTAATAATAGTAGTCAGAGGAATGCATATGTGGGTAAAGGTTTAAAAAATAATGGTAACCTTGGGGGGGGGGGGGGGAAAAAATAATAAATTTTTCTTTGTTATTTTTAATGGATACATTGCGATCAAAACCGTACCAGACAGGCCGCTATGACTAGTTGAAGAGAAAACGGAACAGTGTCATGTCCAATTAAACATAATAACCTATAAAACAAAACCATAAAAATCGATTGCGAACCGCTGAAATCGAAAAAAAACAGCGTTTCAGAAGGTTCATAGTCTGGGATATAGAATAAATCATCTTTTCAAGTCTTATAGAGAGACTGACTCGTCTTTTTATCTTGATGAGTGTGGAAGTAAAGGATAAAATACTTTAACTGGGTGATTGCCAAATGTGGGAGGCAAGAAAAAGAATAGAAGTTGTTGAAAAGAGAATAAGTTACCAAACAATACAAATCTATGTTATCTTTGGTGGAGGCCGAGTAAATGGAGTATAGAATATTGTTTTCAATTTATTATAGTTGAAGTGGAATTTAATGGATAGTCCCATACTACCTTTTTTTATGTTCACATAAAAAAATCGTTATTTATTTGTGTTATGATTATGTAGTAGTTTAAAGTGTCATAAAATTCTTTTTCCAAACTAAAACTTCGTATTGTGAATTAAGAGATTATGACTAAGTCCTATGAATAATCTTTCTATTAAAAACAATTTAAGATCAAATACCAAATTTATTCCTTGTGTTTATTTACAAATTCAATACTCACTCGTGTAGTACTACCATATTTGTATAAAATATGGAAATTTTATTCTTTGGTAATAAAACAAATAAATATATCTTATATTAAATTAAAATTGTCAAATGAATTGTTTCCGATTCGACATTGGCTCGACTCTAGCCAAAACTTAAAACCTTACACTCTTATCTACACCAATTTATTGTTTGGTTCAGTTTTAACTATTGTATATATACAATGAATTAGGTAGCAAAATCCAAAAGTGTTCAACCCATAATTAGGTCTCATACCATAATTGACTCTCACAACACTCCTATTTAAATATGTGATTAAATTCACTGTTAACTACTTTACTTAACTAGAATTCATTTAAATTTCAACATTATCTATTACTTATTTTATGAACATAACCCCTAATTCTTATTTTCTTTCTTTTCTGAAATCTATTTATATAAATATACTACTCCATCATTCTAATTTAAATTGTCTTTAATGATATTGACACATTTCTTATATTAATAGTTAGTTTTGTTGATTTCCAATATAAAATCAATATTTAATAATATATTTTTATAATAGTAGTCAGAGGAATGCATATGTGGGTAAAGGTTTAAAAATAATGGTAACCTTGGGGGGTGGGGGGAAATAATAATAAATTTTTCTTTGGTATTTTTAATGGACAAATGATTTGAAACAGATTTTTGTTTTTTCAAAACTGACACATATTATGATTCGGATGGATTAATTAATTCTTTTTCACGAAAGGTCATGTTACTTAAAACCATATGAACTATCATTAAAATTGATATAATAATAAACTTTCCATTCCAAACTTTTCATCAGTCAAACAATTGAAACATTCACATTTATAACTACATGTAAATGGAATAACAACTAATCAATAAAATACAATTACAAATACTTTATTAAAACCATTTAAAATGTTTCAATGAAACATAGGTGGTTTCGTGGTGTAGTTGGTTATCACGTCAGTCTAACACACTGAAGGTTCCCCAGTTTAAAATTTTAATGCTTACCACTATATTTTTGTAAATTTTACAATGCATCAACATTAATTTCAAAAGTTAATTTACAATTTTGTGAATCAACTAAATAAATTTTATTTTCTAGAATGAGCCAAAGAGACATGTTGTAAGAGAGAATATAGCTACATTACATATTATTTAAAAATGACTAGGACGAAGAACGAAGTTGATTAAGCACTTTGAAGACTATAGACACATTGCGATCAAAACCGTACCAGACAGGCCGCTATGACTAGTTGAAGAGAAAACGGAACAGTGTCATGTCCAATTAAACATAATAACCTATAAAACAAAACCATAAAACCCCTAACAAAAAAACACAACCACCCATTTTTAAAAAAACAAATCGATTGCGAACCGCTGAAATCGAAAAAAAAACAGCGTTTCAGAAGGTTCATAGTCTGGGATATAGAATAAATCATCTTTTCAAGTCTTATAGAGAGACTGACTCGTCTTTTTATCTTGATGAGTGTGGAAGTAAAGGATAAAATACTTTAACTGGGTGATTGCCAAATGTGGGAGGCAAGAAAAAGAATAGAAGTTGTTGAGAAGAGAATAAGTTACCAAACAATACAAATCTATGTTATCTTTGGTGGAGGCCGAGTAAATGGAGTATAGAATATTGTTTTCAATTTATTATAGTTGAAGTGGAATTTAATGGATAGTCCCATACTACCTTTTTTTTATGTTCACATTAAAAAAAATCGTTATTTATTTGTGTTATGATTATGTAGTAGTTTAAAGTGTCATAAAATTCTTTTTCCAAACTAAAACTTCGTATTGTGAATTAAGAGATTATGACTAAGTCCTATGAATAATCTTTCTATTAAAAACAATTTAAGATCAAATACCAAATTTATTCCTTGTGTTATTTACAAATTCAATACTCACTCGTGTAGTACTACCATATTTGTATAAAATATGGAAATTTTATTTCTTTGGTAATAAAACAAATAAATATATCTTATATTAAATTAAAATTGTCAAATGAATTGTTTCCGATTCGACATTGGCTCGACTCTAGCCAAACTTAAAACCTTACACTCTTATCTACACCAATTTATTGTTTGGTTCAGTTTTAACTATTGTTATATATACAATGAATTAGGTAGCAAAATCCAAAAGTGTTCAACCCATAATTAGGTCTCATACCATAATTGACTCTCACAACACTCCTATTTAAATATGTGATTAAATTCACTGTTAACTACTTTACTTAACTAGAATTCATTTAAATTCTCAACATTATCTATTACTTATTTTATGAACATAACCCTAATTCTTATTTTCTTTCTTTTCTGAAATCTATTTTATATAAATATACTACTCCATCATTCTAATTTAAAATTGTCTTAATGATATTGACACATTTCTTATATTAATAGTTAGTTTTGTTGATTTCCAATATAAAATCAATATTATTTAATAATATATTTTTAATAATAGTAGTCAGAGGAATGCATATGTGGGTAAAGGTTTAAAAAGTAATGGTAACCTTAGGGGGGGGGGGGGTGGGGGGGGGGGGGGGGGGGGGGGGGGGGGGGGGGGAAATAATAATAAAATTTTCTTTGGTATTTTTAATGGACAAATGATTTGAAACAGATTTTTGTTTTTTCAAAACTGACACATATTATGAGTCTGATGGATTAATTAATTCTTTTTCACGAAAGGTCGTGTTACTTAAAACCATATGAACTATCATTAAAATTGATATAATAATAAACTTTCATCAGTCAAACAATTGAAACATTCACATTTATAACTACATGTAAATGGAATAACAACTAATCAATAAAATACAATTACAAATACTTTTATTAAAACCATTTAAAATGTTTCAATGAAACATAGGTGGTTTCGTGGTGTAGTTGGTTATCACGTCAGTCTAACACACTGAAGGTCCCAGTTCGAGCCTGGGCGAAGCCAAATGGTGTTAACTCTAATTTAAATTTTAATGCTTACCACTATATTTTGTAAATTTTACAATGCATCAACATTAATTTCAAAAGTTAATTTACAATTTTGTGAATCAACTAAATAATTTTATTTTCTAGAATGAGCCAAAGAGACATGTTGTAAGAGAGAATATAGCTACATTACATTATTTAAAAATGACTAGGACGAAGAACGAAGTTGATTAAGCACTTTGAAGACTATAGACACATTGCGATCAAAACCGTACCAGACAGGCCGCTATGACTAGTTGAAGAGAAAACGGAACAGTGTCATGTCCAATTAAACATAATAACCTATAAAACAAAACCATAAAAATCGATTGCGAACCGCTGAAATCGAAAAAAACAGCGTTTCAGAAGGTTCATAGTCTGGGATATAGAATAAATCATCTTTTCAAGTCTTATAGAGAGACTGACTCGTCTTTTATCTTGATGAGTGTGGAAGTAAAGGATAAAATACTTTAACTGGGTGATTGCCAAATGTGGGAGGCAAGAAAAAGAATAGAAGTTGTTGAAAAGAGAATAAGTTACCAAACAATACAAATCTATGTTATCTTTGGTGGAGGCCGAGTAAATGGAGTATAGAATATTGTTTTCAATTTATTATAGTTGAAGTGGAATTTAATGGATAGTCCCATACTACCTTTTTTTATGTTCACATTAAAAAAAAGTTATTTATTTGTGTTATGATTATGTAGTAGTTTAAAGTGTCATAAAATTCTTTTTCCAAACTAAAACTTCGTATTGTGAATTAAGAGATTATGACTAAGTCCTATGAATAATCTTTCTATTAAAAACAATTTAAGATCAAATACCAAATTTATTCCTTGTGTTTATTTACAAATTCAATACTCACTCGTGTAGTACTACCATATTTGTATAAAATATGGAAATTTTATTTCTTTGGTAATAAAACAAATAAATATATCTTATATTAAATTAAAATTGTCAAATGAATTGTTTCCGATTCGACATTGGCTCGACTCTAGCCAAAACTTAAAACCTTACACTCTTATCTACACCAATTTATTGTTTGGTTCAGTTTTAACTATTGTTATATATACAATGAATTAGGTAGCAAAATCCAAAAGTGTTCAACCCATAATTAGGTCTCATACCATAATTGACTCTCACAACACTCCTATTTAAATATGTGATTAAATTCACTGTTAACTACTTTACTTAACTAGAATTCATTTAAATTCTCAACATTATCTATTACTTATTTTATGAACATAACCCCTAATTCTTATTTTCTTTCTTTTCTGAAATCTATTTTATATAAATATACTACTCCATCATTCTAATTTAAAATTGTCTTTAATGATATTGACACATTTCTTATATTAATAGTTAGTTTTGTTGATTTCCAATATAAAATCAATATTATTTAATAATATATTTTTAATAATAGTAGTCAGAGGAATGCATATGTGGGTAAAGGTTTAAAAAATAATGGTAACCTTGGGGGGTGGGGGAAATAATAATAAATTTTTCTTTGGTATTTTTAATGGACAAATGATTTGAAACAGATTTTTGTTTTTTCAAAACTGACACATATTATGAGTCTGATGGATTAATTAATTCTTTTTCCGAAAGGTCATGTTACTTAAAACCATATGAACTATCATTAAAATTGATATAATAATAAACTTTCATCAGTCAAACAATTGAAACATTCACATTTATAACTACATGTAAATGGAATAACAACTAATCAATAAAATACAATTACAAATACTTTTATTAAAACCATTTAAAATGTTTCAATGAAACATAGGTGGTTTCGTGGTGTAGTTGGTTATCACGTCAGTCTAACACACTGAAGGTCCCCAGTTCGAGCCTGGGCGAAGCCAAATGGTGTTAACTTAATTAAATTTTAATGCTTACCACTATATTTTTGTAAATTTTACAATGCATCAACATTAATTTCAAAAGTTAATTTACAATTTTGTGAATCAACTAAATAATTTTATTTTCTAGAATGAGCCAAAGAGACATGTTGTAAGAGAGAATATAGCTACATTACATATTATTTAAAAATGACTAGGACGAAGAACGAAGTTGATTAAGCACTTTGAAGACTATAGACACATTGCGATCAAAACCGTACCAGACAGGCCGCTATGACTAGTTGAAGAAAAACGGAACAGTGTCATGTCCAATTAAACATAATAACCCATAAAACAAAACCATAAAAATCGATTGCGAACGCTGAAATCGAAAAAAACAGCGTTTCAGAAGGTTCATAGTCTGGGATATAGAATAAATCATCTTTTCAAGTCTAGAGAGACTGACTCGTCTTTTTATCTTGATGAGTGTGGAAGTAAAGGATAAAATACTTTAACTGGGTGATTGCCAAATGTGGGAGGCAAGAAAAAGAATAGAAGTTGTTGAGAAGAGAATAAGTTACCAAACAATACAAATCTATGTTATCTTTGGTGGAGGCCGAGTAAATGGAGTATAGAATATTGTTTTCAATTTATTATAGTTGAAGTGGAATTTAATGGATAGTCCCATACTACCTTTTTTTATGTTCACATAAAAAAAATCGTTATTTATTTGTGTTATGATTATGTAGTAGTTTAAAGTGTCATAA
This sequence comes from Lathyrus oleraceus, assembly GCF_024323335.1. Taxonomy (NCBI): domain Eukaryota; kingdom Viridiplantae; phylum Streptophyta; class Magnoliopsida; order Fabales; family Fabaceae; genus Lathyrus; species Lathyrus oleraceus. The sequence continues at coordinate 8,153 of NW_026113133.1, read as the reverse complement.
AATTCTTTTTCCAAACTAAAACTTCGTATTGTGAATTAGAGATTATGACTAAGTCCTATGAATAATCTTTCTATTAAAAACAATTTAAGATCAAATACCAAATTTATTCCTTGTGTTTATTTACAAATTCAATACTCACTCGTGTAGTACTACCATATTTGTATAAAATATGGAAATTTATTTTTTGGTAATAAAACAAATAAATATATCTTATATTAAATTAAATTGTCAAATGAATTGTTTCCGATTCGACATTGGCTCGACTCTAGCCAAAACTTAAAACCTTACTCTTATCTACACCAATTTATTGTTTGGTTCAGTTTTTTTCGTAGGTTAACTATTGTTATATATACAATGAATTAGGTAGCAAAATCCAAAAGTGTTCAACCCATAATTAGGTCTCATACCATAATTGACTCTCACAACACTCCTATTTAAATATGTGATTAAATTCACTGTTAACTACTTTACTTAACTAGAATTCATTTAAATTCTCAACATTATCTATTACTTATTTTATGAACATAACCCCTAATTCTTATTTTCTTTCTTTTCTGAAATCTATTTATATAAATATACTACTCCATCATTCTAATTAAAATTGTCTTTAATGATATTGACACATTTCTTATATTAATAGTTAGTTTTGTTGATTTCCAATATAAAATCAATATTATTTAATAATATATTTTTTAATATAGTAGTCAGAGGAATGCATATGTGGGTAAAGGTTTAAAAAATAATGGTAACCTTGGGGGTGGGGGGAAATAATAATAAATTTTTTTGGTATTTTTAATGGACAAATGATTTGAAACAGATTTTTGTTTTTTCAAAACTGACACATATTATGAGTCTGATGGATTAATTAATTCTTTTTCACGAAAGGTCATGTTACTTAAAACCATATGAACTATCATTAAAATTGATATAATAAAACTTTCATCAGTCAAACAATTGAAACATTCACATTTATAACTACATGTAAATGGAATAACAACTAATCAATAAAATACAATTACAAATACTTTTATTAAAACCATTTAAAATGTTTCAATGAAACATAGGTGGTTTCGTGGTGTAGTTGGTTATCACGTCAGTCTCTAACACACGAAGGTCCCAAGATATAGCTACTTACATATATTTAAAAGGACTCGTACGAAGAAAGAAGACACGAAGTTGAATTAAGCACTTGAAAGAATATAGACACATTGCGATCAAAAACCGTACCAGACAGGCCGCTATGACTAGTTGAAGAGAAAACGGACAGTGTCATGTCCAATTAACATAATAACCTATAAAACAAAACCATAAAAATCGATTGCGAACCGCTGAAATCGAAAAAAAACAGCGTTTCAGAAGGTTCATAGTCTGGGATATAGAATAAATCATCTTTTCAAGTCTTATAGAGAGACTGACTCGTCTTTTTATCTTGATGAGTGTGGAAGTAAAGGATAAAATACTTTAACTGGGTGATTGCCAAATGTGGGAGGCAAGAAAAAGAATAGAAGTTGTTGAAAGAGAATAAGTTACCAAACAATACAAATCTATGTTATCTTTGGTGGAGGCCGAGTAAATGGAGTATAGAATATTGTTTTCAATTTATTATAGTTGAAGTGGAATTTAATGGATAGTCCCATACTACCTTTTTTTTATGTTCACATAAAAAAAATCGTTATTTATTTGTGTTATGATTATGTAGTAGTTTAAAGTGTCATAAAATTCTTTTTCCAAACTAAAACTTCGTATTGTGAATTAAGAGATTATGACTAAGTCCTATGAATAATCTTTCTATTAAAAACAATTTAAGATCAAATACCAAATTATTCCTTGTGTTTATTTACAAATTCAATACTCACTCGTGTAGTACTACCATATTTGTATAAATATGGAAATTTATTTCTTTGGTAATAAAACAAATAAATATATCTTATATTAAATTAAAATTGTCAAATGAATTGTTTCCGATTCGACATTGGCTCGACTCTAGCCAAAACTTAAAACCTTACACTCTTATCTACACCATTTATTGTTTGGTTCAGTTTTAACTATTGTTATATATACAATGAATTAGGTAGCAAAATCCAAAAGTGTTCAACCCATAATTAGGTCTCATACCATAATGACTCTCACAACACTCCTATTTAAATATGTGATTAAATTCACTGTTAACTACTTTACTTAACTAGAATTCATTTAAATTCTCAACATTATCTATTACTTATTTTATGAACATAACCCTAATTCTTATTTTCTTTCTTTTCTGAAATCTATTTTATATAAATATACTACTCCATCATTCTAATTTAAAATTGTCTTTAATGATATTGACACATTTCTTATATTAATAGTTAGTTTTGTTGATTTCCAATATAAAATCAATATTATTTAATAATATTTTTAATAATAGTAGTCAGAGGAATGCATATGTGGGTAAAGGTTTAAAAATAATGGTAACCTTGGGGGGTGGGGGGAAATAATAATAAATTTTCTTTGGTATTTTAATGGACAAATGATTTGAAACAGATTTTTGTTTTTTCAAAACTGACACATATTATGAGTCTGATGGATTAATTATTCTTTTTCACGAAAGGTCATGTTACTTAAAACCATATGAACTATCATTAAAATTGATATAATAATAAACTTTCATCAGTCAAACAATTGAAACATTCACATTTATAACTACATGTAAATGGAATAACAACTAATCAATAAAATACAATTACAAATACTTTTATAAAACCATTTAAAATGTTTCAATGAAACATAGGTGGTTTGGTTGGGGTAGTTTTTTGTAGTTGGTTATACGTCAGTATAACACAATGAAGGTCCCAGATATACTACCATTAATATTAGTTAAAAAATGACTAGGACGGGGGCCAAAGAAACGAAGTGATTAGCACTTTGAAGACTATAGACACATTGCGATCAAAACCGTACCAGACAGGCCGCTATGACTAGTTGAAGAGAAAACGGAACAGTGTCATGTCCAATTAAACATAATACCCTATAAAACAAAACCATAAAAATCGATTGCGAACCGCTGAAATCGAAAAAAACAGCGTTCAGAAGGTTCATAGTCTGGGATATAGAATAAATCATCTTTTCAAGTCTTATAGAGAGACTGACTCGTCTTTTTATCTTGATGAGTGTGGAAGTAAAGGATAAAATACTTTAACTGGGTGATTGCCAAATGTGGGAGGCAAGAAAAAGAATAGAAGTTGTTGAGAAGAGAATAAGTTACCAAACAATACAAATCTATGTTATCTTTGGTGGAGGCCGAGTAAATGGAGTATAGAATATTGTTTTCAATTTATTATAGTTGAAGTGGAATTTAATGGATAGTCCCATACTACCTTTTTTTTATGTTCACATTAAAAAAATCGTTATTTATTTGTGTTATGATTATGTAGTAGTTTAAAGTGTCATAAAATTCTTTTTCCAAACTAAAACTTCGTATTGTGAATTAAGAGATTATGACTAAGTCCTATGAATAATCTTTCTATTAAAAACAATTAAGATCAAATACCAAATTTATTCCTTGTGTTTATTTACAAATTCAATACTCACTCGTGTAGTACTACCATATTTGTATAAATATGGAAATTATTTCTTTGGTAATAAAAACAAATAAATATATCTTATATTAAATTAAAATTGTCAAATGAATTGTTTCCGATTCGACATTGGCTCGACTCTAGCCAAAACTTAAAACCTTACACTCTTATCTACACCAATTTATTGTTTGGTTCAGTTTAACTATTGTTATATATACAATGAATTAGGTAGCAAAATCCAAAAGTGTTCAACCCATAATTAGGTCTCATACCATAATTGACTCTCCAACACTCCTATTTAAATATGTGATTAAATTCACTGTTAACTACTTTACTTAACTAGAATTCATTTAAATTCTCAACATTATCTATTACTTATTTTTGAACATAACCCCTATTCTTATTTTCTTTCTTTTCTGAAATCTATTTATATAAATATACTACTCCATCATTCTAATTTAAAATTGTCTTTAATGATATTGACACATTTCTTATATTAATAGTTAGTTTTGTTGATTTCCAATATAAAATCAATATTATTTAATAATATATTTTTAATAATAGTAGTCAGAGGAATGCATATGTGGGTAAAGGTTTAAAAATAATGGTAACCTGGGGGGGGGGGGGGAAATAATAATAAATTTTTTTTGGTATTTTAATGGACAAATGATTTGAAACAGATTTTTGTTTTTTCAAAACTGACACATATTATGAGTCTGATGGATTAATTAATTCTTTCACGAAAGGTCGTGTACTAAAACCAATGGAACTATCATTAAAATTGATATAATAATAAACTTTCATCAGTCAAACAATTGAAACATTCACATTTATAACTACATGTAAATGGAATAACAACTAATCAATAAAATACAATTACAAATACTTTTATTAAAACCATTTAAAATGTTTCAATGAAACATAGGTGGTTTCGTGGTGTAGTTGGTTACATTTTTTACCACCACGTTTCAGTCTAACACTAAAGGTCCCCAGTTTAGCTGGGCGAAGCCAAAGGTGTAAATCTATAGCTACATTACATATTATTTACAAATGACTAGGACGAGAAACGAAGTTGATTAAGCACTTTGAAGACTATAGACACATTGCGATCAAAACCGTACCAGACAGGCCGCTATGACTAGTTGAAGAGAAAAGAACAGTGTCATGTCCAATTAAACATAATAACCCATAAAACAAAACCATAAAAATCGATTGCGACCGCTGAAATCGAAAAAAAACAGCGTTTCAGAAGGTTCATAGTCTGGGATATAGAATAAATCATCTTTTCAAGTCTTATAGAGAGACTGACTCGTCTTTTTATCTTGATGAGTGTGGAAGTAAAGGGTTGGAAAAGACTTAAGTTACCAAACAATACAAATCTATGTTATCTTTGGTGGAGGGCCGAGTAAATGGAGTATAGAATATTGTTTTCAATTTATTATAGTTGAAGTGGAATTTAATGGATAGTCCATACTACCTTTTTTTATGGTCACATTAAAAAAATCGTTATTTATTTGTGTTATGATTATGTAGTAGTTTAAAGTGTCATAAAATTCTTTTTCCAAACTAAAACTTCGTATTGTGAATTAGAGATTATGACTAAGTCCTATGAATAATCTTTCTATTAAAAACAATTTAAGATCAAATACCAAATTATTCCTTGTGTTATTTACAAATTCAATACTCACTCGTGTAGTACTACCATATTTGTATAAAATATGGAAATTTTATTTCTTTGGTAATAAAACAAATAAATATATCTTATATTAAATTAAAATTGTCAATGAATTGTTTCCGATTCGACATTGGCTCGACTCTAGCCAAACTTAAAACCTTACACTCTTATCTACACCAATTTATTGTTGGTTCAGTTTTAACTATTGTTATATATACAATGAATTAGGTAGCAAAATCCAAAAGTGTTCAAACCATAATTAGGTCTCATACCATAATTGACTCTCACAACACTCCTATTTAAATATGTGATTAAATTCACTGTTAACTACTTTACTTAACTAGAATTCATTTAAATTCTCAACATTATCTATTACTTATTTATGAACATAACCCCTAATTCTTATTTTCTTTCTTTTCTGAAATCTATTTTATATAAAATACTACTCCATCATTCTAATTTAAAATTGTCTTAATGATATTGACACATTTCTTATATTAATAGTTAGTTTTGTTGATTCCAATATAAAATCAAATTATTTAATAATATATTTTTCATAATAGTAGTCAGAGGAATGCATATGTGGGTAAAGGTTTAAAAAATAATGGTAACCTTGGGGGGGGGGGGGAAATAATAATAAATTTCTTTGGTATTTTTAATGGACAAATGATTTGAAACAGATTTTGTTTTTTTCAAACTGACACTATTATGAGTCTGATGGATTATTAATTCTTTTTCACGAAAGGTCATGTTACTTAAAACCATATGAACTATCATTAAAATTGATATAATAATAAACTTTCATCAGTCAAACAATTGAAACATTCACATTTATAACTACATGTAAATGGAATAAACTAATCAATAAAATACAATTACAAATACTTTTATTAAAACCATTTAAAATGTTTCAATGAAACATAGGTGGTTTCGTGGTGTAGTTGGTTATCACGTCAGTCTAACACACTGAAGGTCCCAGTTCGAGCCTGGGCGAAGCCAAATGGTGTTAACTCTAATTAAATTTTAATGCTTACCACTATATTTTTGTAAATTTTACAATGCATCAACATTAATTTCAAAGTTAATTTACATTTTGTGAATCAACTAAATAAATTTTATTTCTAGAATGAGCCAAAGAGACATGTTGTAAGAGAGAATATAGCTACATTACATATTATTTAAAAATGACTAGGACGAAGAACGAAGTTGATTAAGCACTTTGAAGACTATAGACACATTGCGATCAAAAACCGTACCAGACAGGCCGCTATGACTAGTTGAAGAGAAAAGGAACAGTGTCATGTCCAATTAAAATAATAACCATAAAACAAAACCATAAAATCGATGCGAACCGCTGAAATCGAAAAAAAAACAGCGTTTCAGAAGGTCATAGTCTGGGATATAGAATAAATCATCTTTTCAAGTCTTATAGAGAGACTGACTCGTTTTTTATCTTGATGAGTGTGGAAGTAAAGGATAAAATACTTTAACTGGGTGATTGCCAAATGTGGGAGGCAAGAAAAAGAATAGAAGTTGTTGAGAAGAGAATAAGTACCAAACAATACAAATCTATGTTATCTTTGGTGGAGGCCGAGTAAATGGAGTATAGAATATTGTTTTCAATTTATTATAGTTGAAGTGGAATTTAATGGATAGTCCCATACTACCTTTTTTTATGTTCACATCAAAAAAAATCGTTATTTATTTGTGTTATGATTATGTAGTAGTTAAAGTGTCATAAAATTCTTTTTCAAACTAAAACTTCGTATTGTGAATTAAGAGATTATGACTAAGTCCTATGAATAATCTTTCTATTAAAACAATATTTAAGATCAAATACCAAATTATTCCTTGTGTTTATTTACAAATTCAATACTCACTCGTGTAGTACTACCATATTTTATAAAAATATGGAAATTTTATTTCTTTGGTAATTAAAACAAATAAATATATTTATATTAAATTAAAATTGTCAAATGAATTGTTTCCGATTCGACATTGGCTCGACTCTAGCCAAAACTAAAACCTTACACTCTTATCTACACCAATTTATTGTTTGGTTCAGTTTTAACTATTGTTATATATACAATGAATTAGGTAGCAAAATCCAAAAGTGTTCAACCCATAATTGGTCTCATACCATAATTGACTCTCACAACACTCCTATTTAAATATGATTAAATTCACTGTTAACTACTTTACTTAACTAGAATTCATTTAAATTCTCAACATTATCTATTACTTATTTATGAACATAACCCCTAATCTTATTTTCTTTCTTTTTCTGAAATCTATTTTATATAAATATACTACTCCATCATTCTAATTTAAAATTGTCTTTAATGATATTGACACATTTCTTATATAATAGTTAGTTTTGTTGATTTCAATATAAAATCAATATTATTTAATAATATATTTTTATAATAGTAGTCAGAGGAATGCATATGTGGGTAAAGGTTTAAAATAATGGTAACCTTGGGGGGGGGGGGAAATAATAATAAATTTTTCTTTGGTATTTTTAATGGACAAATGATTTGAAAACAGATTTTTGTTTTTTCAAAACTGACACATTATGAGTCTGATGGATTAATTAATTCTTTTCACGAAAGGTCGTGTTACTTAAAACCATATGAACTATCATTAAAATTGATATAATAATAAACTTTCATCAGTCAAACAATTGAAACATTCACATTTATAACTACATGTAAATGGAATAACAACTAATCAAAAAATACAATACAAATACTTTTATTAAAACCATTTAAAATGTTTCAATGAAACATAGGTGGTTTCGTGGTGTAGTTGGTTATCACGTCAGTCTAACACACTGAAGGTCCCAATTCGAGCCTGGGCGAAGCCAAATGGTGTTAACTCTAATTAAATTTTAATGCTTACCACTATATTTTTGTAAAAAA
>NW_026113132.1:0-39597 GCF_024323335.1 Lathyrus oleraceus | reverse complement strand
TGGGTGCTATAATGCATAATTTCTAGCACTCCATTATGAACTTGACTTCTCAAAAAATGATACTTAGTCTCCAAATGCTTGCTTTCCCATGCCAACACTGGTTTCTTAGAAAGATTGATGCAGACTTGTTATCAATCATCAATTTCAGAGGCTGGCTTGTTTACTTGATCTTCATATTTGCAGTAAATCCAAAAGCCAAATAGCTTGACATGCAATCACAACACTGAAATATCTTATGCTTCATAGGTTGACAAAGCAACAACTGACTGTCTTGGAATACCAAGCAATAGGAATTCCCAGATACTTAAACAAATATCCAGAAGTAATTCTTCTGTCAACTCCGTCTCCACATCAATCAGAGTCCGAGTAATACATCGGTTTGACTTAACTTTTTCACAGAAGAGAACAAAACTTCATACTTCAGAGTCCCCTTAATATACCTCAAAATCCTGACAACAACTTGGTAATGAGACCACTTCGGTTTACACATAAACCTACTAACCATTCCAATATATAGTAAATGTTAGGTTTGGCGTTGCACAAATACCTTAGAGAGTCAACCAACTGCTTAAAAGTTGTGGCATCGACATCATCACCTTTAGAATCAGAATCCAATTTGTAATTTTTTTTACGGTGTGACAACAACCTTACAATTTAGCAGGTCAAATCATTTTAGAAGCTCAAGTTCATTTTTCATGGCCTTCAACCACACTTTCTTATTGAGCACTTCTTCAACACTGAGTGGTTCAAAGTCTACTAACATGGCACACTGGATGACTTCTCCTTCAGAGTCTATTTCAGTATCTTGCAGCATATCAAACTCTACAAACTTTCTTGGGATGTTTATGATTCTTTATGATCTCTAAACTTGTTTAGAATCCCCTTCTGATTCTAGAACATTATCGGATGCTTGACCGCCCTCAGAAGTTGGACCACCTTCAAAGGCTCCACCTTCAAAGATTTGATTACCTCCAGATTCTGGATCATCATCAGAATCTGGATCAGAATCAGATTCACCTTCAGAATCAGACTTGCCTTCAGAGTCTTCTTCATCTTCATAGTCACTTTCAGAGTCTGACTCATCTTATCTTTAGAGTCATCTTCTAACTCTGACTCATCTTTAGAACCCTCATATTCTGACTCTTCTTCAGAACCTTCAGATTCTTACTCATATTCAAAATTAGACTCGACTTCAGATTCAGAGTCATCTTCTGACTCTGACTCATATTCAGAGTCTCTTCAAAATCAGAAAACGTCAATCGCACAGGTTCATCATCATCAGATTTATAAGCCATCAATAACACAGGTTCATCATCATAATCTCCTCTAGCTATGTTTTCTTCTTCTGACTCCCTTTCCTTGTTTGACTAACAGTCATTCGCAAAGACTACCATGTATTTTCTTGGCCTCTAACAAAGACTAATTCTGGTCCTTCTTGACAAAAGAAGCTTTCAGAGCATGCCCTACCTCTCTCTCAGAGGTTCTTTTAGTCAGATGCAACTCTTGCACCTCTAGACTGATTTGCAGCTCTTCTATTCTCATGATGCTCAGATCCTTAGAATGTTCAATTGCTACAATAATGTAATCAAACCGAGGAGTAAGAGATCTAAGTACCTTCTCAATGATACTATCTTCAGAGAATGTTTCTCCACGCGATTTCATCCCATTTGTGATCATAATCACTTTAGAGATGTAGTTAGGTACCTTCTCATTGTTCTTAATACTGGGATTCTCATACTGCTTATGTAAATACTAAATCTTTACCTTCTTCACTGATGCATCACCACCGTAGCACCGTACCAGTATGTCCCACACAACTTTCATCGTTGTTGAATCAACTATTTTCTCACACACGTTCACATCCACACACTGATGGATGTAGAACAACACCTTATGATCCATCTTCCTCAAATCATGTTGAGCATTTCTTTGCGTATCTGTTGCATTTATCAGAAGTGCAACCAGAATGTAACAGTCGTTGACGAGATCAAGAACATATTGAGCGTCAAACAACACACACATCTGAATCATCCAACGGTTCGGTTCTAACCATCGAACACTAGAAGCTTGATACTCAGATTACCGTCTCCGTTCATCTTCAACCTTGTGCAAAATTCAGATCTCACAAAACACTAGTGTTTCCCAATCTTGGAGAATCAAGAAATGTGATTTTGTTACAATTCCAATCAAATTTTCAATGCTAACTCAAGAAACGAAATCAATCACACAACGCCTCACCGTTGAGTCGTGTTTCCTCGTGTTTCCCTGTGGATCTGAACCGAAGCTCTAGATACCAATTATTGGTGCACAAAATAAAGAAGATGAAGATGAGAGAAGAGAGAATAATAAACTTTCACTACTATGCTAAAACGGTTACCCACACACGGCACTACAATACTTAGTGAATACAACTGTTGACAACTACAGTACTATATATACACAAATTATAATGCCACATAGACAATTTACTAATCTACACTAGAAAGGTTAAACTTAACAAAGCAAATACTACTATACTAAAAATGAATTATTTCTAACAAATGAAAAGTGTTAGGGTATGAGCGTGAAGCACAAAAATTTGTTGTTCTTGATTGAGTATGGTGATTGGGGAAATTTTGGTTTTTGAGTTGGCGAATGGTTGTAATGATGAAGGAGATGAATGTAATAGGGATGAACGTGATTGTTAGAAAGGCGACGAAGGTATGAATGTGTCTGAGATGGTGATATAGTGATTAAAGAGACACAATATATTTTGGGAGAAGAATATTCAATATTCAATATTCAATAATTTTGTTTTATATATTAATATTGTTTTATACATTAATATAATTTGAAAATATTAATATTGAATGAATAAATGACTAATTAACTACTTATCATTAATGGTGCATTTGATTGGACATGAGAACTTCTTTTATACTTTGTCTGATGCAAAAACTTATTATAGGACATGACAAAATATATGACAAGGAAGATGACAAAAACATAAAAAAAAATTTGCTCACTATAAATCACGGGACAACTTTTTGGAATTTTTTTTTTAAATATCCAAAATTTAAAAAATTTTTCAAAATTAACCATTTTTTCAAAAAATTACACAAATGGGCAAAATTTGCCCTAATTGTGTACATAGGCGCCACCTAGTTGGCGCCTACCCTTAATGGGTAGGGCAAGTCGCCACTAGGAGTGGCGCCTATGCCCAATCCCTTTTTTTTTTTTTTTTTTTTTTTTTTTTAAATGTTTTATAATTTTTTTTTTAAATTTTTTTTTTAAATATTAGATATTTGATAAATATATTTTTTTTATAAATTATATTAATTTATATTAACACTTATATATAAATAAAATTATTACAAGATATATATATATATATATATATATATATATATATATATATATATATATATATATATATATTAATTTATATATATATTAATTTAATTTATAAGTAAATAATATTATTTATAAATTTTTGGGAGAATTAGGGTTATTCATGTTAAGGTTAATGTATCAATTATAATTAGGGTTTATTGATCGGTTATAATCCGAGTTTGGTAGTTATGACCTAATTGAAACCCTAATTAATCAAGTGCGACACTAATTAGGGTTAGGTAGACTGGTGTACAACCCAGATCTTTTCCTATAAATAAAGTGTTATTTCCTTGCATTTTCTTCACCACTGTTTCCTACCACCTTCTGTATCAAGTTGAGTTCATGGCATCCCCAAGACCGTCGTCATGGCAGCGAACATCATCAAGGCGCCCGGATCCTGAACCAGTAATCTTAAAAAGGGATGGGCATGTTATTTTCTCGCCTTTGAAACCCCCAATGGAGATGAAATTTTGGAACATCCGTTCGTTGGACCAACTAAAAAGGTCCTTGATGTCTTGGTTAGAGGGAGATTACCAACCTGGTGAAGTCATCAGAAGGATTCAGAGGCTTAGAACAAGGTTCTCATTTGAAACTGGAGAAACGATACGTTGGTGGGTTGAAGTTGAAAGCGACATTGATTGCATCCAAATGATGCATGGATCAGACGACATAGTGTTAACTGTTGTAATTTCTTAGATTTTAATGGTTGTTTGTCATGTTGTTGTTGTATTTGTTATTGTTCTAGTACTTGTTCTTGTTTTAGTACTTGTTTTTGTTCCAGTATTTGTTTTTGTTTTAGTAATTGGTGTTGTAATGTTAGATGTTTGTGTTTGTTGTTCAAGTGTCATCTTCTATTTGGAATAAAAAGTAAACTTTAATTTAAAATGATTTTGGTACACAGATTTATGAAAGTGAAAACTAAGTTGTGGAACTAGATCCACGATATGGACATTTGTTCTTATTATGCCCTAGTTGTCTACATATGCTACACTTCCTCTGCATTTTCTCTGCGACGTCCATTTCAGTTCTAATGCGCCTGCTATTTGGGCGACCACTTTTATTCCGCCGCATCGATTCGTTGTGCCAAACAATTTCCCCGTCATACTCTGGCCAATACGCCTCCAATGCTACCACCGGAAAGGGATTGTCGTATACATTGAGCAATGTTGCAACTTTGTAGATTGGAGACACTAGCGATAATGCATCGAAGTGGCTGTATGAACACGCTGCAATGACATGGGAACAAGGCATACGATAGGCCTGAAATTGACCACAGTCGCACCAACGGTCTGGTATTAGGACCCTATACTCTTGTCTGGGCAGCCCTTGGTTGTGGTCAATTGTTTCCTTGACACTAAAAGTGTGGCCATGGCGGTCGAATTCCGTAACCCGATGGCTGCTGGCTTTGGCAGATTCCTGCCTCATAAACTTCATGCAGGCATCACTATATACCTGACTCGTCTGCAACACTTCATTCCAGCGCCTGCCTCTTGTTACGAACAACGTTGCCATCCGAAAATACGTCGCACTCACCAATGCGGTTACCGGGAGGTTACGTATCCCCTTAAAGACGCCGTTCATTGATTCCACAAGATTTGTTGTCATGTGGCCCCACCTCACCCCATCGTCATATGATCTAGTCCACTTCGCTCGGTCGATATTATCGATCCACCTCCCTGCATCAGAATTTGCCAACACTATTTCCCGGCGATAGTATTGGAATCCAGGTTGGTTTAAGGCATACCCCGCGTTTATCAAATGTTGCTTCAAGAAGTTATCCTTGAACTCCCGCATAAAATTTTGGGCAATATGCCTGATGCAGTAAACATGGGTAGACGGGGGGTCATGCCAACCATTTGCTGGATTATTGTATGCACTGTCTATTGAAGCGTGCCTGTCAGAAATCACGCAGATGCCAGCTTGTGGAGTCACGTGCGTTCGAAGATTCTTAAGGAAGAAACTCCATGCAGCAGCCGTTTCTCCTTCCACCAATGCAAAGGCTATTGGGAAAATATTTGAATTGCCATCTTGTGCGACCGCCATCAGTAACGATCCTTTGTATTTCCCATACAGCCAAGTTCCATCGACTTGAACAAGTGGTTTGCAGAATGTGAACCCGATGATGCAGGGACGGAATGCCCAGAAAAGTCTGTGGAAAATTCCATTACCTTCTAGACGAGTTCCGTCAGGGGATTGTGCAGGCAAGGTCTCCATTATATTAACCGTCCCAGGTGAATACAATCGTAGTGCAGCCAGGTAGCGTGGTAGTTGTTTGTATGATTCCTCCCAGTTACCGTACACCAGTTCAATTGCCTTGGTTTTCGCTAACCAAGCCTTTCTGTATGACGGTGTATATTTGAAAACAGCCACACAATGGGAGATAATTGTTTTGACCTTCAGTGACGGGTCAGCCTCAACTAGAGGTAATATGGAATGGCAGATCATGTCATGGCTAAGTTTGCGATGATCCTGTGCCATGTTGGTGTTGACGCAAATGTGAGCTTGAGATATGGACCCTATCACCCACGCATTATGCTTCTTCTTGTACGATGCCATCAACCTATATCCACACTCCGGATTTTTGCATTCAATAACGTATCTTTCCGGATTTGATTTGATAACATCGTAGTCAACACAATTTTTCAAGTGCCAGTTCTTTATTGCTAACAGACACTCTTCCTTGGTCCGAAATTGGTCACCCTTTTTTAAGTCCTCATCAGACCTCATATATGGGTTGTAGAACATATCTGATGAGGGCTCATCCTCGCCCAAGTTAAGTGTTGTGAAGTGCGCAGGAGGTGAGTAGCGTTGCGCTATAGGTATTTGAGGTTGGTCTTCGTCTTCAGAATGACGGTTCACCAAGTCATCAACCACGTCTTCAGCATCATCAACCACATCGTCTTCAACGTGGTGCTCAGCATCTTGTTCGTCATCAATCACAGGATCAATAACCTGTGATTGAATATTCTGAGTTGGTTGAGGTTGTTCCAACACAATGTACAACACTATGTAGTCGTAACCAGAGTACTCATGGTTACGAAGCATGTATTGTGTCTCCATGTCATTTTGAATCAATGACTTATAAAACTTGACAGAGTTGTTTTCTGAAAAAAAAGGTTGTTGATAAAAAATTTGGGACACGGGTTGTCTTAGTTTGGACTCAATCTTCCTTTTCAGATAAGAGAAGTCAGCTCCTCTATTTAGACAAAACCGAGTGCATTCGGTGTTTCTAAATAGGAAGCCAGACATATCACATTCATAAGTCTCACCGTTGACGTGAGCTTTGACTTTGTATTGTGAAGAAGATGACATGTTTTGTGAAGACATTGTGAAGGTTTTGTGAAGGTTTTGTGAAGGTTTTGTGAAGGTTTTGTGAAGGTTTTGTGAAGGTTTTGTGAAGATATTGTCAAGGTTTTGTGAAGATTGCTGTGAAGATATTGTGAATCCCTTTGAAAATGTGTGTGAATATTTATACTGCAAGAATCTTACTGAAGATTGCTGTGAAGATATGTGTGTGAAGATTGCTGTGAAGATATTGTGAATACCTCAGAGATTCCCACGCATGCCTTACACGTGTCACACCCTTGAATGCAACACTCCCACCTAGTCTGTACTAATGCATGCCAACCTATCCACCTATAGCCTGAACCTAGTCTCAGAGATTCCCATGCATGCCTGTTCCCCATCAAGTCTTCACCACCAAGTCTCAGAGATTCCCACGCATGCCTTACACGTGTCACACCCTTGAATGCAACACTCCCACCTAGTCTGTACTAATGCATGCCAACCTATCCACCTATAGCCTGAACCTAGTCTCAGAGATTCCCATGCATGCCTGTTCCCCATCAAGTCTTCACCACCAAGTCTCAGAGATTCCCACGCATGCCTGTTCCCCATCAAGTTCAGACCAAGATCCTGTCAAAGACCACAATTTTTCCCATCACCTCCTTCACCACCAAGTCTCAGAGATTCCCACGCATGCCTTACACGTGTCACACCCTTGAATGCAACACTCCCACCTAGTCTGTACTAATGCATGCCAACCTATCCACCTATAGCCTGAACCTAGTCTCAGAGACTCCCATGCATGCCTGTTCCCCATCAAGTCTTCACCACCAAGTCTCAGAGATTCCCACGCATGCCTTACACGTGTCACACCCTTGAATGCAACACTCCCACCTAGTCTGTACTAATGCATGCCAACCTATCCACCTATAGCCTGAACCTAGTCCCAGAGATTCCCATGCATGCCAACACTACCACCTAGTCTGCACCTATTCTGCAAGATTCCCATGCATGCCTTCCACGTGTCACACCTTTGCATCATCAGATTCCACCAAGTCTTCCCCAAGACAAGACAACTCCCACCTAGTCTGCACCTATGCATGCCAACACTGCCACCTAGTCTGCACCTATTCTGCAAGATTCCCACGCATGCCTTACACTTGTCACACCTTTGCATCATCAGATTCCACCAAGTCTTCCCCAAGACAAGACAACTCCCACCTAGTCTGCACCTATGCATGCAAGATTCCCACGCATGCTTTACACTTGTCACGTTTCTGCATCATCAGATTCCACCAATGCATGCCAACACTACCACGCATGCCTTACACTTGTCACATTTTTGCATATTCAGTCTACTTGAAAACGAGTATAAATAGAGGGTCATTCTTGCAAGTTTTCATCAACCACTAACACTTTTATTCAGAGAACTCAGGCGAAACTTCTCATCCACCAAGCTTCTTCCTACATTGCAGTCATGTCGCTTCTTACCATGGGCCAAGAACACAGAGGAACTAGGGCAAACATTGCCTCATTCGTAAGTTTTTCTTGAACATTGCCTCTTTCGTATGTTTGTAATTAGTTTTTTAAAAGTCCAATATAATGATTTTTTATATTGTTTGTTTTTAAAGGATCCCAAGAAATTTCGTCAACGTTCACACCCAATGCCTTATCCAGACCCATGGTGCGTACCTTACATAGAGCGTGCGGGTTTCGGTCATGTAATGCATGTCGTAAATGCCACCATTGATGCCAAATTCATTTTGGCTCTGTGTGAACGTTGGAGACCTGAGACACACACCTTTCACCTACCAACTGGTGAATGTACCGTCACATTAGAGGACGTGTACATGCTTTTAGGTCTTAGAATAGATGGTAAGCCTGTGACCGGAAATGTTCAACAGCCTAACCAAATATGTGTTCAAATGTTGGGGGTAGATCTGGTCGAGGGTGAGGGGTCTGCCAAAGCAAGGGGTCAGGGTATTAAATTATCTAGCCTACAATTGTACCACGACTCCATAACTTTGACTGAGGAATCCTCCGAACAAGAAAAAGTCATAAAAACCCGGGTTTACATTATGCTATTGTTTGGGAACTTGCTATTTCCCGAAGGGACGGGAAATAGCATAAATTTTATGTACTTGAGTTTGCTCGGGGACATTGATAGAATAAGCACATATAGTTGGGGTTCTGCAGTATTAGCATTCCTATATAGCTCTTTGTGTAAAAATGCACAAAATGAGCACTGTACATTTTCTGGATGTGCTTTTTTGCTTCAAACATGGGGGTGGTGGAGATTGCCGAGGCTAGCCCCAGAAAATCCTAATGACTACTCCTTCCCCTACGCAACTAGGTAAATTTATGATCTTATTTCATTTTGTATATTTATTCTATAAATATTTGTAACTAATATTATTTATCTTTTTTTGTTTAGGTTCATTACAACCGGACTGGATTACAGTCTTACCCCCAAAAATAAAATTATATTTTATCGTCAACTGTTGGATCGTCTCCGAGCACAGGATGTATTACCACTAAATCACTCAACTTCTAACTGATTTATTAATGTCATGCATTCTCGATAAATAACATATTTACTTTTTTCTTTGCAGTTTATTTGGAGGCCATATTTGGGATTGGAACATCAACCCAACCCCGAAGATGCAGCTGTTTGGACAGCAAAAACGGCCATAATGCGGTTCACCACTGTGGAGATGCACCAAAGTGACCGTGTCAAGCTTCAATTCGGAATGCATCAAGACATCCCAGGCCCCCCAATGTCCATGGAACCTTGGCATCTAAAAAAGTCAGCCACCAGTGGTATGCCCAAAATTGGAAGGAATTTGCTAAGGAGTTTCGAAAAATGTGGAAAGACCGTGCCCACTATGTTCTACAATTTCCGGTGGCGCCCAACGAAATGAAGCCGACAAGGGAATATGTGGAATGGTATAGAGCAAATACCAATCCAGAAATGATTGTGTCTGACCCGTTCTATTTGGACGATCCCCGGATGCAACAGCCATATTTCCAACAACAACAACCACCACAGTATTCCCAACAACAACAACCACCACCTTATTACCAACAACAACCACCACAACCATTTTACCAACAACAACCACCACCACCTTATTACCAACAACAACCACCACCACCATATTACCAACAACAACAACCACAACACATGTCCACCCCCCAACCAAATCAACAATACATACCACAAACTCAATCCCAATACCATGAAGACTACCAACAACAAACTCAACATTCCCACCACCATCAACAGTCCCAACACCTACCACAATATCAATCCCCTACTTCCACCAATCCCAACACTTCCAACACGACAATTTCCCAAGCTCTTCCAGTCCTCCACCTAGCCCCGACACGGGTATACAAGAGGACTACCAACAGGACTACTACACACCACAACAAACATTGCACTTTGGCCAACCCGATTCAACCCTAAACTACCAAAGACCACAATTCGAGGGCGCACCCAGCAGTAGTCAGTTTGTCCCACCGAGACAAAGCTTCGAGGGCGCAGAGGGGACCCGTCTTTCCTACAGCACTGAAGGGACTTCGACCGAACCACAACGGCAAGCGGCAAGGGGGCGTGTTAGGGCAAGGGGTGGTAATAGGGAAGCACCACCACCACGTGAACCGTCTAGGCGAGTAACTAGACCTCCCCCGTGCGGATCGTACAAGGGACCGCATCATATGTGATTAATCATATCTTTGTAATATTTGCCTTGTCTATTATTTAAATAAAAATATTTTCTGTTTATTATCTTTATATCTTTATCTTTATCTTTAAAAATATTGTCTATCATATCTTTATACATATATAAAATAATTTTTTTTCCAAAAATTTACAAATAATATTAATTACTTATAAATTATATTAATATATATATATATATATATATATAAATTAATATATATATATAAATTAATATATATATATATATATATATATATATATATATATATATAAATAAAAAAATTTATTTATATATATGTGTGAACATAAATTAATATACTTAATAAAAAACATAAATTTATAAATAAAAAAAAATTAAAAAAAAAAAAAAAATGGATTGGGCATAGGCGCCACCCCTAGTGGCGACTTGCCCTACCCATTAAGGGTAGGCGCCAACTAGGGTGGCGCCTAAGTGTAAAAAATGGCCAATTTTGGCCATTTGTGTAATTATTTTGAAAAATTGGATATTTTTGAAATTTTTTTGAAATTTTTGGATATTTAAAAAAAAAATTCCAACTTTTTGTCCCAAACACAAATTATCAAAAAATATTGAAATACAATTTTTAATATCTCTCTATTTAATATTTTGATTATAAATATAATATTAATATTTTATTTATTAATAAAAAATATTATAATAAAATTATATTGTTTTTGTCTGATGTAAAGTAAAAAAAATTCTCTCTTCGTTATTTTTCTTCTTCTCACTGTTTAGTATTTTATTTCATGAAAATCAATATTTGTATATCAATAAAAATATTATAGTAAAAATTCTATTATTTGGTACAAAGATATATTAATCAAAATAGATAAAAGTTGTCCGGTATATCGATCATCAAACACAATATAATATAAAAAATTGTCTTGTACTATTTTGTAGTGTCTAGTACTGCTATGTCCAATAATTCTTATTTTACAAAGAAATACACCCTAATATTATTAAATTTTATTTTATACATTAATATTGTAATGTTTTATTTTTATACATTAATAAAATAATTTATTCATCTAAATAATTAATTTACAACATTAATTAATTGTAATTTTTTTAATTTAATAATTTATATTATTGTTATTATATAATATTATAAAAGTAATTTTAACTTTTTAAATATATGACATTGAAAAAGGTTTTTGTCGTAGAGATATTTAGGCTCTGCCATGTCAACTCCACATCACAAGTTTAATTGTTAACTATATAATAGTGAGGGGGGCAATCAAAAGAAGAAATATGAAGAAAAAAAAAGATTTTGTTTAAAGAAAATTAAAAAGTTATAAAAATTAAAATAGAGAAATTAATTTTAAAAAAACAATTAAAAATTAAAATAGTAGAATTAAAACTGCATTTAACTCTTTAATTTATTAAATTCATCCGTGCAAGCATGGTTTACAATCTTGTTTAAAATAAAAAATGAGTAACTATCACATTCATCTTTTTATACAAATTCAAAGCATAAAATCAAATTCACAAACACTTTTCTTATAAAGTTAAGGGTTAAAAGAAATTTTACCCTAAGTTTTATTTTCTTCTCTTTAATTTTTTTATAATCTACTTTTTATTATAATATATATTAAATGATGTGGCAGAAAAATAAACCACAACTCTTTCAAATTGCATTAGTACAAAGACAAATGTCACTCTAATGATTAGAATAATATTTTTTTAATAATTATTTTATTATTGAATAGTCACATAATAAAAATTTAAATTATTATATTATAACAATAAAAAAATACAACAGTTATAGAAAAAACTAAAACTCGTCCAAATAAGGGATACAAATATCTTTAACTCTAAAATTAATTATAATTAAAGATCAAAATATTTTAAGAAACAAAAGTACAAAGATTATAACAACTATTTCCATAAATGTTTATAGAAGACCTCGACACAATGGACAAGTGTAAGTTGATGAGCGATTGATGCATTGTTGAATCCATGAGCCAATACAATTTTTATGAAAAACATGAGAGCATTTGGTACGAGCTAAATCTGATTTAATGCAAAACTCCTCCAAACAAATAGGACATTGTTCGGTTGAGTCAGAAAAAGGATAACAATTTTCTAATTTCTCCATCAAATCAACAACTTGTTGAGCTTGACCATAATCATCTTGATTTCTAAAATCTACTTCCTCCTCTTCAATTGATGTTATGGCAGAAAGACGCACATTCAACTCTAATATATCACGATTTTCATAGTTGTGTGCAACTATTTGCCTAGCAAATTCTTCAAGATTTGGTAGAACCGTATATAATAAATCATCTGGCACAAAAGAAAATTCGGCGTATAAAACACCATTATGATCTCCTTCCAAACCATTACATAGAATTTCAATAGGAATCGCTACAACTCTTTTGATTGTAGTTGTAAAATCGGGCATAAAGGTTGTGGCATCGGATTGAGAAGGTACAATTGTGTGGCTGAACTCAAAATCAATGCAAAAGCATTTTCTAAAAACATGAATGTTATGTGAAGATTCAATTCTTTCGCTAGGTAAATACGCTTCAAAGTTGAAGAAGGTTTCCATGACAAACTAGTGATGAAGATGAAGTGTTTTTGGACAAACTATTTAAAAGAAAGTAGAATATAAACTACAAGTTCTTTTGGGTTTAAGATTTTGGTTCAATCTATTTGATATGAATTGTTTCTATATATAAGGCTAGAGCTTGAGTTTTTATATCTATAACATTGATTTGATTTAACGATCTAATCATTTAAATTTTTATATTTTACTTAGATTTATTGTTTAAGAAAATCTTGTTTTGATTTACTTGGTAAAAACCGTACTTATATATATATGGCAAAAGTTAGGTTTCATTATTTAAATTCTTATATTGTTTCGATACTAATAGAATAAATATTTTTCTATTTAATTAAGTATTAAATATTAGATATGTATCTAAAGAGATTGGATAAGGGAAAAAACAAACTAATAATTCAGTCAGAATTTTGTCTTTTAAATTTAAATCTTTATTAAAAACTCTCTTTGTTTGCTAAAGATCCTCCCAAACAATTTTATGAAATTATAGAAAAAAAACCAATTGCAATTTTTTCACCATAAAAAATTCCTTTAGAAATATTTACTCAAAAGAAGAAAAAATTAATTACGAAATTTGTTCTTACTTTTTGAAGATGTTCCTTACTTTATGGAAAACATGGTCCTAATTTCAGTTATTTTTATATTACCTTCAACAACAAAAAATCTAATTCACACTATTATATTATATGACACCTTTATTGCCTTAAAAAAATAAAACAGTTATATTTTCAATTTTTTTGTTTAGATGTATATTTTTAACTTTAATCTCAAACTTTAATTTATCAATCAAATAATATTTAGATAACTATTAACATTTATACATTACTATTATTTTATTTATAATTAAACATTTTATTTATAAATTTAGAAATAAATATTAAACCAAACGATAATACTATAACATTATTATTATTTTATTAAAACCAAATTAATAACCTATAATAATTTTCATTGAAATTTATAATATAAATAGTGCAGAAACTCTGCATTATTGGAATATATATATATATATATATATATATATATATATATATATATATATATATATATATATATATATATATATATATATATATATATATATATATATATATATATATATATATATATATATATATATATATATATATATATATAGTTTTGAAAATTTAATTTATTTCTCTTTTATATTAAATAAGTGTGTGCATGGGCACATATGTAAGTATATTTGAAATTAGGTGAACGGAATAGCTCAAATGATATGATAATAGATAGTTGAATTAAATAAGTGTTAATGGTTGATTGAAGTTCAATTCTTGATGATAACGTTTATATATATTTACGTATTAATGTAAGGAAGTCGTTGATATTTATAAATCAACAATTTTTAAAAAAATATATTTGAAACAAATCAAATTAAATTAAAAAAAAGTTAATTTTTAAATAAAAATCATATATGATAACAAATTTATGAATAAAAAATATTTTTTCTTTAATTTTTAAAGATCATTTATTTTTTAATATATTTACATTAGTACAATTCAAATGGACACTAGATTACGAGCTTTGAAGCTCGTCTCACCAAATTCCATGACTGGAGAGATGTTATTCAAATACCTTGTAGTCTTAGTATAAGAGTAAGTGTTGTCCTCGTGAGAGAGGTAGACAACGAACATAATGAAGTAAAACCTCACCTATATAGATATAGTGCAAAAGCCCAATAGAAACTTATTGGATGAATAAATCCTAGTGTTTTTTGTTTTTAAAAAATGTTTTGGGCCGATCAGAAGAAGCCTAGAAAATCCAAGACAGTCACGACGGTGTGACATGCAATTTAGTAAAGGTCTCAGACCCTAAAGAACCTTCGAGATAGCAGCCATTCGATTATTCGAGGAGCAAGAAAGTGTAAACCTCCCATTCCCTTTTCGCCCAATTTTAATTGAGAAAATTATTATTAGCGGAAGACAAATAATCGAACAATATGACATAAGCCAATCATTTGATTATTCAAGGAGCAGGAAAGTGTAAACCTCTCATTCCCTTTTCATTCAAGTTTGATTAAAATATTTTATTCAGATGACGAGAGATCGAGCAATATATCGTAAGCCAATCATTCAATCATTTGAGGAGCAGGAAAGTGTAAAAGTCTCATTCCCTTTTCAACTGGTTTTTATCAAGAACAAGTTTTACATACTTCGGATAAACAGAGAAGAAAAACTCGATGTTGATTGAGGGTTTGTCGTGTTACTATAAAAAATGATTTGTGAAATGGTTAATATTGTTTTGACTTGGTTTTGAAAATGGTTTGAATATATTTGAATAGATGGTAAAAGATGATTGAAGAATAAATGAAAGTGAAAATAGTGACAAAAGGTTGCAAATTGCATCACAATTGGTGCAAATTCTAGCATGATGATGTGAACTCTAGTACAAGGTGTAACTTAAAGGCACAAAGTAAATTGAATCGAAAATGTACAAAGCACGCAAAATGGTACAAGCGCATACATAATATTTACAACACACATTCATTGTAATTAAATCAAAAGAGTAAAGTAAAATGAAATGTGCACATATCAAAATCATGACGCGAAGACGTGAATCAATATCGTGTAATGCGAAGATGTATAAAGCTACCAAAAGTAAGATTTAAGTTCGATTTAAATGTAACGAAGTTGGATCGTTATATCTCAACACAAATTGAATTACAAATTTCTAACACACAATGCGCTCATCGCAAATAAAATCAAAATATAACATTGTGAAAGAACAAGTTGCATGTCGAAGCACTAATTGGTAAAAAGTTCGGATTACCGCTATGCTAAACCAACAGAAGCGTATACGAAATTGAATCGAAATATAACGGCAACCAACTTGAAAATACCGCACGCAAACCAAGAAAGCTCCAATAAAATTCTAACCCTTAACGATGATCATCACAATCGAAATAAAAATACAGTTTAAAATAAACATAAAAAACAATATAATCCACCATACAATGTAATAAGAAAGAGCTACATGGGCTTAAACCAAGTGTTAGAGACAAGCCCAAAAACAACAATATTTTTTTACTTACATCAATAAACAAAATTCAGATAATAAAAATATCTTACTAGTTAAAGTAAATAATAAAAATAATAATAGTAAAATAGAACAAAAGAAAGTCTTAAGGCACATATACATCAATGCAAATGCAAGCACAAACTAATTCAAACTTCAGGAAGAAAAACGCGTGCTCCAACATGAACAAGAGCACTGTTCGTCATTTCTAAACGTGCTATAACATGAACAAGAGCATTGTTCATCATTTATCATAAAACGCAAATGCAAAACAAAAGCAATAGATATATCAAAGCATCAGAACATAATAAATTGGAAGCGAAAATCTTCCATCCAAACAAAAAAACACTGCTCGTCCTCTTCCATGAAAAAGAAACGACCAAACAATCAATGGACGATTCGAAACACACAAGATGAGAATCGATACCTCAAGTTTGTGTGGTTCTACTTACATGCGAAATGTCGTGTTGCTCGTGTGGTGACCGGCGGTGAGTATCGTGGAGGGTTGTTAACGGTGATGGAGTTCGGTATGATGGGTGTGAGTGGTGAGATTTGTTGGTGTTTTTCGGTGGTATAAGTGAGGTACAACTCGAAAGTTGTCTTGGCTGTGTGGTTTAGTTTGAAGTGGTAGTGGTTAGAAAGTTGTTTGGTGATAGAGTTTTGTTCATGAAGGTTTTGAGTTGTGTTTCATGAGGTTCGGTGGTGGTTTTATGAAGAGGTAAAGGCGATGTGAGGGGGAGATTTGGGTTATGGCGTTTAGGACAGAGGTTTACACATGGGTAGGGAGGTGGAGGTGATGATGCAAGTTGTAGAGGGTAAAAAGATTCTTGAAGAAGAAGAGAACAAAAATGAAAAAAACAAAGTTTCTCTGCTCTTCCTCTTTCTAAAAAACCCCCAATTCTTATTTCAATTTCAAAAAAATGAAATAACCAATGTCTTGGGAAAATTTTACAAAAATAACCCATTTTTTCAAGGAAATTCCCAAAATACCCCTGGTTTCAAAAAAATTCCCAAACTACCCCACTTTTAGGAGGAGTCGCCAATTGAATTGGAGACTCCTCTTAAAACTTGAATGGAGGCGCCAATTGGATTGGCTAGGGCAGGTGCCCTAGTCAATCCAATTGGCGCCCCTGTGTAGGGTTTAAAAGGAGGCGCCAATTCAATTGGAGACTCCTCATAAAATGCAATTTTTATGTTATAAATAGATGCGTTGTATGAGTAATTGTTCCACATCTCATATAATCATTTTGCAATCATGTTTGGTGTTCCTCGCCGATACGAAAAGGTGATTTATGCGAGAGACAAACCTCAGATGCTGATGCTGTTCTGGAACATCACTATGTTCGATCAACTGAAGAGGGAGCTGGTTCGTTGGTTAGATGGGAAAATACCATAAGGGAAAAAAAATAGAAGTATTGAGAGACTTGACAGTATCTTTGGTTGGGTGCGAATGAAGACTGATAAGGATGCTAGGGAAATGATGTTCGGTCGAGACGACATTAATTTGATTGTTGTAATTAGTTAAAAATGTTTTTGTTTTCAGATAGCTTATTTTGTATTGATGTTTGTTGTGAACCTCGTTGTAACAAAAACTTAATGATATATAATGATTGAAGGTTACAGAAATACAATGTTACAAAAAGCTTAAGACCTAGATGATGCTCCTCGATTGTTCTTGTTGTGTCCTGATACGTGTGTTGTTTGGCCTTCCTTTTTTCTTTCTACGCGTCTCGTCATTGTGCCAAACAATATCACCTTCATATGGAGGCCAGTAATCCTCCATTGGTAGTACTGAGAAGCTTTGATTATATACATTCATGACAGTGTCAACCTTGTACAGATAAGAAAAATGGCTGTAAGCATCTTGACGAGTATAAGCGCATGTTGCAATGACATGGGAGCAAGGTATGCGGAAGGCCTGGAATTTTCCACAACCGCACCAACTTCTGTTTAGTCTAACAGCGTAGGCTAAATTTGGTCTCCCCTCGTTGTGGTCCATTGTTTCTTGGACGCTAAAATTTTGCCTATGACGGTCAAAGACTGTTACAGCGTGTGTGCTAGCTTTGATGCTCTCCTCTTTCATGACCTTCATGCAACACTCACTGAATACTTGCCCGGATATTAACACCGCACTCCATCTTTCACCTCTAGTTGCGAACGTAGAAGCCAATCTATAATAGGTTGATCTTACTAAGGCGGTTATCGGCAAATTTCGAATTCCTTTGAATACCTCGTTCATGCATTCCATAAGGTTTGTTGTCATGTGGCCCCATCGACAACCTCTATCAAATTCCCTTGTCCACTGCTCTACTGGTATGTTACTTAGCCATCTCCATGCGTCTTCATTAGACAGTCTAATTTCATCACGATAATATTGAAATGACGGCTGAGTTAGAGCATACCCAACATTCACCAACTTCTTGCGAAGATTCTTATCTTTTATAGCACGCATGAAGTTTTGTGCAATGTGTCTAATGCAATAGACATGGGTAGAAGGAGGATCATGCCATCCGTTATCATGGTTGTTGTAGGCACTCTCAATGGCAGCATGTCTATTAGAAATCAAACAGAGATTGGCTTGTGGAGCCACATGCGTTCTGAGATGTCGAAAAAAGAAACCCCATCCACCAGCCATTTCACCTTCAACAAGAGCAAAGGCAATGGGAAAGACATTGTTGTTGCCGTCTTGTGCAACCACCATGAGCAAAGTACCCTTGTATTTTCCGTATAACCAAGTGCCATCAATTTGAATAATAGATTTGCAGAATGGGAAACCTTTGATGCACGGGTCAAATGCCCAAAAGAGACGGTGAAAGATTCTATTACCTGTAGCACAGGTTCCGTCTGGCATCATCGCTGGAAATGTCTCCATAATTCCCACAGTTCTTGGGACATAGGTTTTTAGTGCCCATAAAAACCGTGGCAATTCCTTGTATGAATCCTCCCAGTTGCCGAAAACTTGTTCAACAACCTTTATCCTCGCAATCCAGGCTTTCTTGTAAGATGGAGTATAATTATATGTTGATCTGATATGGGATATAATTATACTCACCTTCACTGACGGGTCTTTATTAACCAACGGCAGAATGTCTTGACATATCAACGTTGCACTTAGTTTACGGTGATCTTGTTCAACGTTAGTTGCAATGCAACTGTGAGGTGGGTCTATTGAAGCGATCTCCCAAGAGTCGTTTTTCTTCTTGTAAGACGCAGCCAAACGAAACTTACAAAGCATGTTACAACATTCGATAACATACCTTCTAGAATCAGTGCGTTTTACTGTAAAATCAGCAGAGTTGTTCATGTGGAATTTTTTGATAGCCAGAACACATTCTTCTTTGGTATGAAACATGTCTCCCACCTTTAATACGCCTTCTGATCTCGGATACGGATTATAGAAAACACTGTTGGATGTTTCATCATCGTGAAGATCCATATTTGTCATATGTTGAGGCGAATTATAGACATGACTAGGAGGTATTGGTGGTGGTTGATCATCATCTTCATCGTCGTTGTTCAACATGTGATCAACCTGTATCTCGATCTCCTCTTCTTCTTCGTCAACGACATCCACTTCTGCTTCTACTTCTGGGTTGACGTCATCTGACCATTGCGGATCATCTTCACCAGATTCATCCTGACTGGTTAGTTGAGACTGTTGAGATGGTATACATGGTTGAAGAGTAATGTACAACTCAATACAGTTGCAGCCTGAATGTTCATGACTAACAAACATGTATTCAACATCTTCATCATCTCATGCCTTAAGGGGGAAATACTTGCATTGACTATTCTAAAAAAATATTGGATTTTGATATGTGATCTTTGACACAATACCCGATCCTATACATGATTGTATTCTTTTTTTCAAATGCAAGAAGGTTGCATTTCTCTTGATTGTATGTCTAATGGCATCGGTGTTTCAAAAACAAAATCCATATAGCTCAGACTCGTATGTTTCACCGTTGCAGTGAATGTTGACACTGTATAATGATGAAGATGACATTGTGCAGATGAAAACTATTTTCTTACTGCAGATGAATGTGAGTGAAGTGTCTTGGATGTTGATAGTAAGACACTTAAATAGAGGAGTGAAGTGTCTCACATGCTATCTAGTTCGAAGTGACGTGTCGCACATGCAAGCTACTCCGAAATGACATATCGCACATGCAAGCTACTCCAAAATGATGTCTCAACCATGCAAGCTACTAAGAAGTGACATGTTCAGCGTGCAATAGAGAGGACAACCACGTGTCATACATGCAGACACACACTCCAAATGAATTGGCGCTCCACTCATTCCTTGCACATGGGCGCCAATTCAAGTGGAGACACCTTGTCAAAGCATGCATTAAGACCTCGAAACCAAGCAATCAAACCTAGGTCTTACATGCATGTCCCTATGGATTCGCCAATTTGAATGGCGACCCCTCTTAAAGGTTGTACATGGTCACCAATTCAAGTGGAGACACCATGCAAGCACAACTTTTCATGCTCCCATCCATTTGCCTATAAATACATCCACTCCATCAACACTTCTTCTACACCATCACTCTCACTACTTCTTCTACAATACTTCTTCTATAATTTCATCTGCAACAACTTCTTGTAGTTTCATCTACACCAACCCCCCGACAAAATGTCTACCCTCACAATGGGCGAATCACATAGAGGAACGGTTGCAAACATCGCAACATATGTAAGTTTTTTCTTTTGTTAACTTTTTATCTTTCATCTTCATCAACCCCCTTTTATTTTAACATACCAACTTATTCAAGTCTTTTGTTCTTTCTTTTATAGGATGTATCAAGGCTCCGAACTCGGGTCCACGAATATGTCCATATGGACCCGATGATTCAACCTTATGTTGAACTCGCTGATTTTGGTCATATAAGCAAGATTTTGTCTTGGTCCATAGATAACAAATTCATTCTAGCTTTATGCGAAAGATGGAGACCAGAGACACACACATTTTGGTTCCCAACCGGTGAGTGTACCGTGACGTTAGAAGATGTCTACATGCTTTTGGGACTACCCATTGAAGGTAAGGCTGTTAATGGTAAAACCAACTATGCAAATTCAATTTGCATGGATCTCTTGGAGACTGATTTGTTAGATGATAATGCAAGAGGTCAAGGTATAATACTCTCACACCTTAAGTCGTAATATAATAGTTTATACTTAGATGAGCATTCTATCGAAGATGCTCGAATAATAAAAACTAGGTGTTACAATATGCTGTTAATTGGCTCGTTTTTATTTCCCGAAGGTAGTGGTTCTAGAATGCATATTATGTATTTACCTCTACTTAGACATGTAGATAGAATAGGAAGTTACAGTTGAGGATCTGCTTGTCTAGCCTATCTCTATAGCTCCTTGTGCAAAAACTCACAAAAAGACACATCTACATTTTCTGGATATGTTGTTTTGATACAAGCATGAGGTTGGTCAAGACTACCGTCTCTAGCACCCGTCAATAACAACTCTTTCACATTTCCGTATGCACAAAAGTAAGTTGTTTAAATTGCTATATCTTTACTTACTTCTTTAAAGATTATTACCTCTAACTAATATTTTTTGACTTTTTGGTGTAGATGGTCTGCACGTGGTATGAGTTACAACAGATGTCCAAGACACTGTATTACTCAGTATCGCAAGCTGTTGGATCACCTTCGATCGACAAACGTAAGGAAAATAACTTAATTATTTCGTTATATTTTGTTAACTTCTTCTACCTTGGCTATAATCCAATCTTCTTTTACATTTCAGTTTATTTGGCGTCCATGCGTTAATTTGGATCATGACCATCAAGTCAACGCTGAAGACGCGGCCGTATGGACTGCATGCACACCGATAATACCGTTCACAACTGTGGAGATGCACAACAGTGATCGTGTGAAGCTGCAGTTCGGTATGCCCCAAAATATCCCAGATCCCCCAGCTAGCCTAGGAGAATGGCATCTGTGCAAAGTTAACAACCAATGGAACTTCAATCCATGGTAAAGATTCGCAAGATCGGAGTGTCGCAAATGGAACCACCGTCATGACCATGTGTTAACTGACGCAGTCATGCCAACTGAAGAAAGACCAAGTCGTACTTATATGGCTTGGTACAGAGCGGTTGGTTTTCAGTTCATCGCCGAGGATATGTACTTGTACGACCCACACCAGATGACTTACACACCTGACACCTCAACATCAAACCCCTAACAACAGTGTCAGACCAGATACACACAACCCTCTGTCTGTCAAACGTTCCGTTCAACCAACACACAAACATACAACCAAAACATTCCATACACCCAACCCCAATACCAAGAGCATACCCCATACACCACCAACAAATTGACCATCAACCTGAGACTTAACATCGCTTCGCACCCACCCCATCATCCTACCAAAGTCACCTAAGCCAGAACACCCAACGATCATTCAACACCAACCGCCCCTCCTCCTACCGTAGCCAAGAAGCCCAAACCTCACAAAACCAAAATATCCAACAACCCTATCTCTACCAAAGACGCCAACAACCTTTCCTCGACGCATCTTTCACACCCATGTCTCCTTTCAACCGTCCCGGTCGCCCATCAATGAGTCAACCACATCCCAACTTCTCTGGCATGGGTCATGAGCTCAGCTAGGACGGTACAACATTGATGCATACTGAAGACTATGCCGATTTGTCTGACTACTTCAACAGACCTTCTCCTATAGTTGGTAGTGACACTCTTGGCCCCTCAGATGCTCAAACACCGGTACCGAATCGTCAACGTGGGTTAGGGTCACGGGTTAGGGTAGCTAGAGGATATGGGACCGGAGGTCGGTTAGGTGATCCCGGTCATCACCATTAGGTTTCTTTGTGTAAACGACAAATTTTATTAATATCAAGTGATCCTATATCAAATTTATCTATCACGTATACCATTTACCAAAAAAAATTGCATTTTAGGAGGAGTCTCCAATTGAATTGGCGCCTCCTCTTAAACCCTACACAGGGGCACCAATTGGATTGGCTAGGGCATCTGCCCTAGCCAATCCAATTGGCACCTCCATTCAATTTTTAAGATGAGTCTTTAATTCAATTGGCGGCTCTTCCTAAAAGTGGGGTAGTTTGGGATTTTTTTTGAAACCAGGGGTATTTTGGGAATTTCCTTGAAAAAGTGGGTTATTTTCGTAAAATTTTCATCTCTTGGAATCAATCGCGTGGTCTCCTCCTCTCACTTTCAACATCATTTAATATTTATATGAGACTACTAGAGTTACTTATTTTATTCAAATGTCAAAATCGCCCTTCCTTAGATATTTTGAGTGTGAAATGAGTCTAAAACATTTAAATGCAATAAAGTCAAACAAATTTAAATAAATAAGATAAAATTAAACCAAAAATACGATTAATCCTATTTATTTTTTCTGAACACCTAGATAAAAATACAAAAATAATAGGAAATAAAATGAATAAAATCGAGCATAAATGATGCTCGAAAGAATAAAATTAATGCACTAAAATGATATACACGAAATAAACTTCTGGAAAAAAGATAGGAAAATATCAAATTTTGAAGTAAAAATAGTTCGGTTGAGAAGACTCGGGATGATTAACATGTGAATGCAAACGAAGTCGAAAAATAAAACGAGCACATCAAGTTAAACTATGCAAATCGTAGATCAATAAAACTGACAACTGCAAGCTTGATCTTGAAATTTTTTGTCCCCTAACTTTATGTACATTTGAAAATTGATTCAACAGGCATGTCTGTAGAACCGCAAATTTATTTTGGTCGACATTTTAAGTATTATGCGGGATGAAATGCATGTTAGCTATGCAAATGATGTGAATGTCATGATGAATGCATCGATTTATTGAATGAAGGGAAAATTTAGGGTCTTGCAACTGCCCCTATTTAAGTATCGTTGACCATATAATATGAAGTGTGGCACTCTTCATATGCTTGGGGTGAGAGATAGTTAAATACTAAAGGACCCAAATTTTGTCCCTTGATGAAATGAAATAAAATGATATGTTGTGAATGTATGAAGGGCTCTTTTTTTTTGGTTTGCTAGAGATACGATGGGTATGAGATGAACCCTAGCATAAGATTTAATGATGGATGAAGAATGAAAGGAGAGTCTGTGGGGAATAATGGAAATATATGGAACGGTTATCCATAGGAAATGAAAAGGACAATGAGGGTGAGGACTTACTAGGGATGACAATTTGCTGAAGAAAAGACATTGGGGAATATTCAACGTATGTTCTATCAGCTTGTTAGAGATGATATGCGACACTTTAGAATATACATGAGGATTTTGGAGATTTTTAACAAGAAATTCAACCAATCAAATTTTTTGGAGATCCCTAGCAAGGAATTCATCCAAGAAAAAAAACTCGAGAGCTTTCTTACAAGAAAGTCATCCATGCAAAAGGCTTTGAATAGTCTTAACAAAGAATTCAATAAAGACAAAAAACAATGGAGTTTTCTAACAAGAAAAATATCCAATCTTTTGAGGATTCCTTAAAATGAAGAGTCATACAATCGAATTTCTAGGAAATATCGAGAAAAGTAGAGTAATAAACTCTCTGCATGTTCCGACCATTTGAGTGTTAATGGAGGCAACATGTTCATACAGTTAGTTGCGCATGTCGAACTTAACCAACAATGGCATCTTGAAGTTATTTGGAATGAGCGCCTCCCATATCTCATCCGATAAATGTTAGGGATCAACTAACTCCAATTTGTACACCATGTTTGTCTCTTGTTGGCGCTGCTAAACATAGAGGATGTTATCCTCTAGGGTTTGGTTTTGGCGCTTGTTAGTAAGAGAATTTTTTATTTTTTTAAAAGATATAATATTTTACTAAACAACAAATGACTAAATGACTTATTTAAGGGAATTTTTTACGAAAATAACCCTGATTTTCAAGAAAATTCTCAAAATAACCATGTTTTCAAAAAAAATCCCAAAGTACCCCACTTTTAGGAGGAGACGCCAATCCAATTGGCGACTCCTCTTAAAAATTCAATGGAAGCGCCAATTAGATTGGCTAGGGTAGATGGTGCAGCCAATCCAATTGGCGCCCATGTGTGTGATTGAGAGGAGGCGCCAATTGGATTGACACCTCAGTGTAAAATGCAATTTTTTTTGTTAAACAGTCTACGTGATACATAATTTTGAAATAAGACCAATTGATATTAATAAAAATTCTCGTTTACACAAAAAAGCCTAATGGTGATGACCGGGATCACCTAATCGACCTCCGGTCCCACATCCCCTAGCTACCATAACCCGTTACCCTAACCCATGTTGATGATTCACCACTGGTGTTTGAGCATCTGAGGGGCCAGAAGCGTCACCACCAACTACAGGAGATGGCCTATTGAGATAGTTAGACAAATTGACATAGTCTTCAGTATGCATAGAGGGTGTACCGCCGTAGCTGAGTTCATGAACCATGCCATAGTAGATGGGCTGTGTTTGACTCATTGATGGGTGACCGAGACGGTTGAAGGGAGACATGGGTGTGAATGATACGTTGAGGAAAGGTTGGAAAAATTGTTGGGATGTTTGGTAGAGATAGGGTTGTTCGAGGTTTTTTTTTTATGAGGTTTGGGCTTCTTGGCTATGTCAGGAGGAGGGGCGGTTGGTGTTGAATGATCGTTGGGTGTTCTGGCTAAGGCGACTTTGGTAGGGTGATGTGTTGGGTGCGAAGCGATGTTGGGTCTCAGGTTGATGATCAATTTGTTGGTGGTGGTATGGGGTATGCTCTTGGTATTGGGGTTGGGTGTATGGCATATTTTGGTTGTATGTTTGTGTGTTGGTGGAATGGAAAGTTTGACAAATAGGGGGTTGTGTGTATCCGGTCTGACAATGTTGTTGGGGGTTAGATATTGAGGTGTATGGTGTGTAAGTTTGTTGGCATGGGTCGTACAAGTACATATCCTCGGCGATGAACTGAAAACCAACCGATTTGTACCAAGCCATATAAGTACGACTTGGTTTTTCTTCATTTGGCATGACTGTGTCAATTAAGACATGGTCATGGCGGTGCTTTCATTTGCGACACTCAGATCTTGCGAAGCTTTGCCATGGATTGAAGTTCCATTGGTCGTTAACTTTACGCAGATTCCATTCTCTTAGGCTTGCTGGGGGATTTGGGATGTTTTGGGGCATACCGAACTGCAACTTCACACGATCACTGTTGTGCATCTCCATAATTGTGAATCTTATTATCAGTGTGCATGCAGTCCATACGGCCGCGTCTACAGCGTTGACCTCATGGTTGTTATCCAAATTTAGGTAGGGACGCCAAATGAACTGAAATGTGAAAGTAACTTGGATTATAATCTTGGTAGAAGAAGTTAATAAATTAACTAAATAATGAGGTTATTATCCTAACGTTTGTCGGTCGAAGGTGATCCAACAGATTGCGATACTGAGTAATATAGTGTCTAGGACATCTGTTATAACTCATACCACATGCCGACCATCTACACCAAAAAGGTAAAAATATTAGTTAGAGATAATAATCGTTAAAGAAGTAAGTAAATATATAGCAATTTAAACAACTTAATTTTATGCATACGGGAATGTGAAAGGGTTGTTGTTGACGGGTGTTAGGGACGGTAGTCTTGACCAACCCCATGCTTGGAGAAAAATAACGCATCTAGAAAAGGTAGATGTGTCTTTGTGTGAGTTTTTACAGAAAGAGCTATAGAGATATGTCAGACAAGCAGATCCCCAACTATAACTTCCTATTCTATCTACATGTCTTAGTAAAGGTAAATACATAATATGCATACTAGAACCACTACCTTCGGGAAATAAAAAAGAACCAATTAAAAGCATAATGTAACACCTAGTTTTTATTATTCGAGCATCTTCGGTAGAATACTCATCTAAGTATAAACTGTTATAGTATAACTTAAGGCGTGAAAGGAGTATACCTTGAGCTCTTGAGTTATCATCTAAAAAATCAGTCTCCAAGAGGTCCATGTAAATTGAATTTGCATAGTTGGTTTTACCATTTACAGCCTTACCTTTAATGGGCAGTCCCAAAAGCATGTAGACGTTTTCTAACATCATGATACACTCACCGGTTGGGAACCAAAATGTGTGTGTGTCGGGACGCCATCTTTCGCATAAAGCAAGAATGAATTTGTTATCCATCGACCAAGACATAATTTTGCTTATATGTCCAAAACCGGCGAGTTCAACATAAGGTTGAATCATCGGATACATGTGGACATATTCGTGGACCCGAGTACGGAACCTTGAAACATCCTATAAAAGAAAGAATAGTTTTTTTTACTAAGTTGATATGTTATAAAAAGGTACTCTATTAAAACAAATAGCAAAACAATAAAACGCTTACATAAGTTGCTATATTTGCAACCATTCCTCTGTGCGATTCGTCCATTGTGAGGATAGACATTTTGTCAGGGATGAAAGTGGTTGGTGCAGATGAAACTATAAGAAGTTGTTACAGATGAAATTCTAGAAGAAGTAGTGAGTGATGGTGTGGAATAAGTGTTGATAGTGTGGATGAATTTATAGGCAAATGAATTGGAGCATGGAAAATTATGTTTGCATGTGGTAGCCAAATGAACTGGCGCCCATGTGCATTTTGTACATGGTGTCGCCATTCAAATTGGCGCCTCCATAGGGACATGCGTGACACACCTAGGTCTGATTGCTTGGACATGTCACTTCTGACTAGCTTGCATGGTTGACACATCATTTCGGACTAGCTTGCATGTGTGACACATCACTTCGAACTAGCTTGCATGTGCGACAAATCACTCACCTATTTAAGTGTCTTACTACCAACACCCAAGACTCAACCCATATTCATCTGCAACAAGAAAATAGTTTTCATCTACACAATGTCATCTTCATCGAAATATAGTGTCAACATTCACTGCAATGGTGAAACATGCGAGTCTGAGTTATACGGTTTTTGTTTGTGAAACACCGATACCATTCGACTTACGATCAAGAGAAATGCAACCTTCTTGCATTTGAAAAAAAGAATACAATCCTGTATAGGATCGGGTATTGTGTCAAAGATCATGTATCAAAATCCAATATTTTTTTAGAACAGTCAATGCAAGTTTTTACCGCTTAAGGTACGAGGTGATGAAGATGTTAAATACATGTTTGTTAGTCATGAACATTCAGGCTGCAATTATATTGAGTTGTATATTACTATTCAACCATGTATACCATCTCAGCAGTCTCAAATAACCAGTTAGGATGAATCTGGTGAACTTGATCCACAATGCTCAGATGACGTCAACCCAGAAGTAGATGCAGAAGTGAACATCGTTGATGAAGAAGAAGAGGAGACCGAGATACACGTCGATCACATGCTGAACAACGACATTGAAGATGATGATCAACCACCGCCAATACCTCCTAGTCATGTCTATAATCCTCCTCAACATATGACAAACATGCATCTGCATGACGATGAAACATCCATCAGTGTTTTCTATAACCCGTATCCACGATCAAAAGGCGAATTAAAGGTGGGAGACATGTTTCGTACCAAAGAAGAATGTGTGCAAGCTATCAAAAAATTCCACATGAACAACTCTGCTGATTTTACAGTGAAACACACTGATTCGAGAAGGTATGTCATCGAATATCGTAACATCCTTTATAAGTTTCGGTTGGCTGCGTCTTACAAAAAGAAAAATGACTCTTGGGAGATAACTTAAATAGACTCACCTCACAATTGCATTGCAACTAACGTTGAACAAGATCACCGTACATTAAGTGATGCATTGATATGTCAAGACATTCTGCCGTTGGTTAATAAAGACCCACCAGTGAAGGTGAGTATAATTATATCCCATATTAGAACAAGATATAATTATACTCCATCTTACAAGAAAGCATGGATTGCAAGGACAAAGGTTGTTGAACAACTATTCGGCAACCAGGAGGATTCATACAAAGAATTGTCACGGTTTTTATGGGGACTAAAAGCATATGTCCCAAGAACTGTGGAAATTATGGAGACATTGCCAACAATGATGCCAGACGGAACCTGTGTTACAGGTAATATAATCTTTCACCGTCTCTTTTGGGCGTTTGACCCATGCACCAAAGGTTTCACATTCTGCATACCTATTATTCAAATTGATGGCACTTGGTTATACGGAAAATACAAGGGTACTTTGCTTATGGCGGTTGCACAAGACGGCAACAACAATGTCTTTCCCATTGCCTTTGCTCTGGTTGAAGGTGAAACGATAGGTGGATGTGGTTTCTTTCTTCGACATCTAAGTACGCACGTGGCTCCATAAGCCAATCTTTGTTTGATTTCTGATAGACATGTTGCCATTGAGAGTGCATACAACAACCATGACAACGGATGACATGATCCTACTTCTACCCATGTTTATTGCATTAGACATATTGCACAAAACTTCATGCGTGCAATAAAGGATAAGAATCTTCACAAGAAGGTGGTGAATGTTGGGTATGCTCTAACTCAGCCGTCATTTCAATATTATCGTGATGAAATTAGACTGTGTAATGAAGACGCTGGAAGATGGCTGAATAACATACCAGTAGAGTAGTGGACAAAGGCATTTGGCGGATGTTGTCGATGGGGCCACATGACAACAAACCTTGTGGAATGCATGAACAGGGTATTCAAAGGAATTAGAAATCTGCCAATAACCGCCTTGGTAAGGTCGACCTATTATATGTTGGCTTCTACGTTCGCAACCAGAGGTGAAAGATGGAGTGCAATGTTAATGTTTGGGAAAGTATTTAGTGAGTGTTGCATGGGAGCCATGAAAGAGGAGAGCATCAAAGCTAGCACACACGCTGTAACATTCTTTGACCATCATAGGAAAAACTTCAGCGTCCAGGAAATAATGGACCACAATGAGGGGAGGAGACCAAATTTAACCTATGCTGTTAGACTAAATAGAAGTTGGTGCGACTGTGGAAAATTCCAAGCCTTCCGCATTCCTTGCTGCCATATCATTGCAGCATACGCATATACTCGTCAAGACGCTTCCAACCATTTACCTGATGTGTACAAGGCCGTCACCGTTATGAATGTATATAATAAAAGCTTCTCGGTGCTACCAATGAAGGAATACTGGTCTTCATATGAAGGTGATATAGTTTGGCACAATGACGAGATGCGTAGAAAGAAAAAAAGGAAGACCAAATAGCACACGTATCAGGACAGAAATGGATTTGAGAGATAAAATGATAAGATTATATAGTATTTATTGTCAACCAGGACACAACAAGAACAACTGTCCCAATCGAGGAGTATCATCTGGGTCATAAGCTTTTTATAACATTATATTTCTGTAACATTCAATCATTATATATCATAAATTTTTTGTTACAACGAGGTTCACAACAAACATTAGTACAAAATAAACTAACTAAAAACAGAAATATTTCTAATTGATTACAACAATCAAATTGATGTCATCTCGACCGAACATCATTTCCCTAGCATCCTTATCAGTTTTCATTCGCACCCAACCAAAGATACTGTCGAGTCTCTCAATACTTCTAAGTTTCTCCCCTTCTGGTATTTTCCCATCTAACCAACGAACCAACTCCCTCTTCAGTTGATCGAACATAGTGATGTTCCAGAACAACATCAACATCTGAGGTTTGTCTCTCGCATAAATCACCTTTCCGTATCGACGATGAACACCAAACATGATTGCCAAATGATGAAATGAGATGTGAAAAAGTGATTCACACAACACATCTATTTATAACAAAAAAATTGCATTTTACACTGAGGTGCCAATCCAATTGGCGCCTCCTCTCAAGTGATACACATGGGCGCCAATTGGATTGGATGCACCATGTGCCCAGCCAGGCCAATTAGCGCCTCCATTCAATTTTTAAGAGGAGTCGCCGATTGGATTGCCGCCTCCTCCTAAAAGTGGGGTACTTTGGATTTTTTTTGAAACCAGCGTTATTTTGCGATTTTTCTTGAAAAATTGGATTATTTTGGTAAAAAATTCTATTTAAGGTGTCGAAAAAGTTATTTAACTGACTTAATAATTTTTACATATAAAATTATATTATTTATTTTATAAATTTTTTATTTTATATTATCATATTATACTAAATTATAATTTTAAAGTATCTTTATTTTTTTAAATAAGTTAATAATTTGGATGTATACAAAATAATTAATAATTTTTTAAATTATATTTTATCTTAAAGTTGGCATAGTTTATTCTCAAGAAAATTTAAAAATAAAAATAATAAAGTTTTCAAAATTTTTATTTTTGTTTGTTTACTAAATTTTTAGAATTTTCAATGTTTTTAAAAAGTGCCAATTATTTTTAAAATAAAAATGCCCAAAATTTATAAATAACATTTTTTAGGGATTAAAACTTTAATTTTAAACTTCTTTTTATATTCAATTAAAGATTTAAATTTCTATTTAAAATCCTACAAATTTTAGAGTTGGAATTAGGCATGCAACATAACCCGTACCCGCAGGTACCCACTCGAACCCGCTCCGAAGTTGACGGAAAAAACTCACTTTGACTGAATTTGGGCTCGGGTTTGGGTTTTCCCTGATTATAAAATATGGGGACGGATCGGGTAATGGGGACACTAGTACCCACCCCGAACCCGCCCCGTTTATTTCATTATGTACATTATTATTTATTTTTGATCATTTAGAATATTAAATATGTGGTCAATGTTTTTATATTTTAATTTTAATTTATTATTTAAAATATTTGAAATATTGATTTCACTAAATGAATGGTGGATGGGAGAGGATACCCGAACCCAACCCGAACCCGTTTGGGATGAGTTTGAGTTTTGATTCTCCATCTCCGTTTGAGTTTGGGGCGGGGAACGAATACTGTTTGGGGATTTGGGTTTGGGTTTGGGGGAGGTAAAAACCGTCCTAGACCCACCTTATTGCCATGCCTAGTTGGAATATCTTTGATCGAATTTTTCGAGTATGTGTTTGGTCCAATGAACTCAATAATCGATTAGTTTCCCTATGAGAACTTCATTTTAATAGAATGGGTTACGAGAATAAAAGTGTGACTATTTAGATTCTCTATTACACAATTACACTGTTTCCTTATAAAGTATGTGTGGTTGTTTATAATTCAATTTCTCGTATTGGAATTTCTAAGTATGTGTTTAACCCGAGGAATACAATTATATTGATGGTCATGCTTCTAAAAAGCATAATATAATGGATCACACGATAATGTATTGTGTGAAACCGCTTTATTTGCCGATATCTCTAAAAGTTAACCGATCCCCTTCCAACCCTAGGGGTCTGGATATTTATTGCGATCCATGAGCCAGAGTGTGGGCGAAGAACCATTCCAAATCTAACTACTTGGAGATGGTGAAGGAATATGAAAACCCGCTCTCCACCAAAACAGGATGAGCATTTTTCTTAGAATCTTTGACCAAATTCCTCCCTTTCAAGAACAACTCACTAACCACACATTGAGGCGGTTGGCTTGTGATGGACATAGGCTTGGGTCAGGAAACTCGAGTTCCATTTGGGCGACCCATTACCCGCTTTATCATGCCCACTTTTTCATCTTTTGGCCATCTCGTAACACCTTTGATCTTATTGAGCTATATATCACTAACTTTTAAGGCCCAATCAAGATTTTTCCAATCCATAATCCCTCAAGCACGAGGCCTGAGAAAGGTGAAGTGATTAAACAAAGTAGATGGTAATCTTTTTTTAGCAAAATTTAGGAAATCGAGTCCCTCCGGTGAGACTTACCAATTTGAGTCCCTCAAGCGAAACTTAGATAGTTAAGCCCCTTAGGTGAGATTTGAAAAGGCGAATCCTCCAGGAAATTCTTAGATAGTCGGGTCCCTTAATTGAGACTTAAAAAGTCGAGTACCTAGAGCGAGACTTAGATAGTCGAATCCCTTATGCGAGATATGAAAAGGATAGTCCATCGGACAATACATAGATAGTCGAGTCCCTTAAGTAAGATTTGAAAAGACGAGTCCCTCGACGAGACTTGGATAGTTGAATCCATCATGTGAGACTTGACAAGATGGGTCCCTCGAGCGAGACTTAGATAGTCGAGTCCCTCATGCGAGACATGAAAAGAAAAGTCTCTCGGGAGAGGCTTAGATAGTCAAGTCCCTAAGACGAGACTTGAAAATTTGAGCCCCCTAACAAATCTTAGGTCGTTGCACAAACAAGGCGACAAGGATCCCTTTGTAAGGGTCCAACAATATTTCCTGATAAGGTGACAAGGATCCATTTGTAAGGGTCCAAAAATATTTTTTGATAAGGTAGAAAGGATCACTTTGTAAGAGTCTACCAGTATATTTCCTGATAAGGAGGCAACCCTACATAAGTTATGAAGAATAGTTCATGGCCGAAGAAGGATATACATGTCAAGGATATGTGAACAACATACACAACCAGGCACTAGAAAGAGAAAAGCAGTCGTCATAGAGAAGAAATGCATCTCAGACCCCGATCAAGTTCAACGCTTACATTCCCTTGGACACTTCAAGGGAAAAAATATAAAAAGAATGTGTGAACTTTTAGTTCAAGGAAGTCGGGATCAGGAATCCCTGCCCAGTCAAAGAATCATTCAGAGCAGATAAGTCCAAATACTTTTGTTTTCACAAGAGTCACGTTCACAACTAAAATGAGGGGGACACTTTGATAGGGAAACTAGAAAGACCTACCATAGGATTTTGTGATAGTGAAAAGGTAGCAGGTGTAACAACCCAATTTTTTTGAGTATTTTATTTAATTATTGGTGTGTCCTATTTATTATACTTGATTTTTTGGTGTTTTTCGGTGCGTAGGGATATTTTGGTAATTTAATAATTTTCGGGGTTATAAGATTGGAGAGCAAAAAAATAAAATAGAATTATTGAGGTTATTATGAATAATTTGATAAATTTAATTATTTTGGAATAAGTTGAGAGAGGAGAAAATTAAGGAATTTTGATTAAATATTTATTTGAATAAAATATTTATTCAAATTTAATAATAATTTATGAAAAAATGAGAGTAGAGGGAGAAATTAGAGTTTTTAATAAAATTTAAGGTTTAAGGTGTAATAATGAAATGTTGAGGGGAAAGTTGAAAATTTTCCAATACCTATTAGGTTATTTAAATAGAAAAGTTGGAATTAAGAGAAATTGGGAAAAATAGATAAATGACTAGGAAACCCTAAGGAAAGCTATAACGAAGTTGAAACAACAATATAATCCAGAAACTCTGCAATTCCAAGGTAAGGGAAAATTTCTTTATTGATGGGTGAATTGGGCAGCCAGGATGTTGAGAGTTCCTTACGCTTCCATCAGCGCTTTAGGGTAATGTATTTTCCCTCTTATTTTCTATGATCATGTAATTTTGGCCAAACAAGACTCCATATGAACTCTTTAAAGGAAGAAATCCAAACATTTCTCACTTTCATATCTATGGATGCAAGTGCTTTGTCCTCAATAATGATAAAGACAATCTCGATAAGTTTGACAAGAAGTATGACAAATGCATATTTCTTGTTTACTCCCTTACTAGCAAAGCTTATAGGATTTATAATAAAAGAACTTTAACTATAGAAGAATCAATGCATATTTCTTTTGATGAATCTATCCCCTCTAAGGAAGATATAGTTGTTTGTGATGATGATAATGATATTTTAGAAGTTCATATGAAAGATGTTACCAAAGTCAACAATGATGATCAATCAAAACACAAAGAGGAATCCATCCAATAAGAGTCAAATCAAAGTGATCTTCCTTAAAATGGAGAACCCATCGTGATCACCCAATTGACAATGTTATTGGTGATATAAGTGAAGGAGTTACAACAAGACTAAATCTCAAGGATGCTTGCTTGAATATGACATTTGTTTCTCAAATAGATTCTAAAAAAATAGGTGAATCCTTAGAAGACGACTAATGGATACTTGCCATGTAAGAAGAATTAAATCAATTCGAAAGGAATCAAGTTTGGGAACTTGTTCATAAGTCAAGTTAAAAACACATTATTGGTACCAAATGGGTGTTTAAGAAAAAACTTGACGAAAATGTTATAATTATTCGAAACAAAGCAAGGTTGGTGGCTCAAGCTTACAATCAAGAAGAAGGAATCAACTTTGAAGAAACATTTGCTCTAGTTGCAAAGTTAGAAGCTATTCATTTTTTACTTGCTTATGCTTGTTCATTAAATTTTAAGTTATTCCAAATGGACGTCAAAAGCATCATCTTGAATGGATACGTCAATGAGGAAGTCTATGTCAAACAACCTCCCGGTTTTGAAGACTTCAAGAATCCTTCACATGTCTTCAAGTTGAAAAAGACTCTTTATGGATTAAAGCAAGCATCAAGAGCATGATATGATAGACTTAGCAACTTTCTATGTGAAAGATGATTTGAAAAAGGTAAAGTTGATAATAATTTGTCTATTAAGATAATTAAAAATCATACTTTATTGGTTCAAGTCTATGTTGACGACATCATATTCGGTTCAATGAACAAAGAACTATGTGAAGAGTTTTCATTGATGATGAAAGGAGAGTTCAATATGTCTATGATGGGTAAGATGAACTGCTTTCTTGGACTTCAAATTAAGCAACTAAAGAATGACATCTTCATCAACCAATCCATGTATTGCAAAGAGTTGCTGAAAAAAAATTGATATGGACAATTGCAAAGAAATTATCACTCCAATGGGTTCCAGAACGTACGTAGATCAAGATTAATCCCATGTTTCAATTGATATCACTAAATATCGAGATATGATTGGTTCATTATTATATTTGATGGTAATTTGTTCAAACATAATGTTTAATATTTGTCTTTGTGCGTGGTTTCAAGCAAATCCGAAGGAATCACATCTTGCCTATGTGAAGAGAATCATGGAGTACCTCAAAGGAATAACAAACGTTGGCTTATGGTATCCTAAAGGTAGCGTATGGGATTTAATTGGTTATTCTGACTCAGATTATACAAATTGTAAAACAGACCGGAAAAGCACAAGCGACATATGTCATATCCTAGGAAACACTCTCGTATCGTGGTCCTCCAAAAAGAAAGCATGTGTGGCTCTTAGTATAACTGATGCAGAATATACTGCTGCAAGAAGTTATTGTGAACAAATCCTTTGTTTAAAACAACAACTTTGCGACTATGGCGTGAACCTTGGATGCATTCGATTGAAATATGATAATACAAGTGCAATCAACATAACAAAAAATCTAGCCATGCACTCAAGGACCAAACATATAGACATTCGACATCATTTCTGACGAGATCATGTGCTTAAGGGTGATATTGAAGCGACATTCATGGATACGCATAACCAATTGGCAGATATTTTCACAAAGATCATGTGCACTTTCAAAGAATGAGAAAACATTTCATGTTCAAAGTTATATGGTAACAAGAATTACGTCTTAATCAACAATGTCAAAATATCCTTGGAGCTTGGAAGATTGATCACTTCATTGAGGTGA
Source organism: Lathyrus oleraceus (assembly GCF_024323335.1). NCBI lineage: Eukaryota > Viridiplantae > Streptophyta > Magnoliopsida > Fabales > Fabaceae > Lathyrus > Lathyrus oleraceus. The sequence continues at coordinate 3,109 of NW_026113132.1, read as the reverse complement.
AAGTTGCAATTTGTTCATGTGTTTACCATAATGCTCAGTAACATCTTTAACAAATAATCATGATGCATAAAATAATTTTTGATATCAAATGGTTTTGCATCTCAATTATTTTAAAGGAATTTTTCACTTCTGCATCAGGTGTAACCGGTTACACTATGTTGTTAACCGGTTACACAAATGAAATTTTAACTATTTTTCAAAATGAAATCAGGTGTAACCAATTAACCATTACCTGTAACCGGTTACACCTTCGAAAAACTCAATTTTCATAAAACACTTCAGTTGTAACCAATTAGGATTATGTGTTAACTGTTTACCACTGAAGCAATGACACTTTTTGACAGAAAATCTGATTCTAACATATTCAAAATTTTATCTGTCAATCAAGGCATTGATTCATGGTAATATACTCATTCCTACAGATATGATTCATGTATAATACCTAAGGTTTCATATTTTGAAAACTCACCTCTTTCATTACAATTCAAACTCAATCTTTCACCTTTTTAAAAAAGCAAGTGTCTTGTGTCATAAGTTTTTGAGTGAAACTTCCTGTATTCATTTTCATTGCATAAAATAAAAAAGTTCCATCATTTCTGTAAAATACTTGTAAACATACTTGTGAATTGTATACTTGAAATGGAAGATAAATTCAAGTTTTTATACATCTTACAACTTCAAACGTCTTGTAAAAACTCAGATTTATGTGTATACCTTATTGTCCAGGATTGTTGGAAATAAAAGAGTGAAAAAGAGAGGATTATTTTCTTTTTCTACTTTGTAAAATCATAAGGGATGTTCCTTATTGATTAAGTTAGTAACTTGTGTGTATAGACTAGGATTAGGCTTGTACAAAGTTATAACAAATAATGAAATCTCTTACATGTGATAAGGGGACTATACTACTCTCGGATTGTGAGAGGAACTAGTATAATCCCTAAGTGTTCTTTATTTTTTTTTCAATTACCGCTTTCATTTACTCTATCAAACTATAAAGTAAAAGTAAAATTTCACTAAAATCAAAAATCGATCAAAGTACCTAATTCACCCCTCACCCCTCTTACGCGACTCCACACTTACAGCTACACCGCTCCCCAACACATTATTAGAAGCAGAAACCTAAAGATTCATCTTCCTTCACCCATCAAAACACAATACCCGCCTCCCTCTCATTTTCTTCCCTCACTCCATATCACTCATCATCCATTTTTGCAAAGCTTCTCCATTTTATCTAGTTTCTTTCCTCACATCATCCATTTCAACAAGATGATATATTTTTTCTTGATCAAGATCCATTTCTATATGAACATGCTGAGTATATTCTGATGGTTTCAAATCCGATTGATTCAAGTGTGAACCTTTATATTTGAGGTTTAACAATTGGTGAGAAGTGAGTTAATGTATGCTTTTATGGTGTTGGACCTTTTATCGACAACTGTAAAAAAGGGGATAGAAATTTATTTACGATAATTGCAGATGGGGAAGGATAGTCACGTCCATCAGAATTGACACATGAAATGATGGAAACAATGAGACCATTAGCTCTAACAAAGGCGAGACGCGAGGCAACGCTAAAGGCAAATTTGAAGAAATGAAGAAAAGATAATTGAGTTGGAGGAGTAAATGCGATAATATACGTTTCACAAAGGAACCAAACATATGGTACAATGCATAAAAATCAATGATTTGATAGAAATGACAAATTTAGAATAGTTGATGGTCAAGGAGCGGTAAATGAGAAGGATGAAGAAGAAGAAGATGAGATTGATGTCGATGATTGATTTTCTTATATTTGTTGAGTATTTATACTGTTATTCCACTTTTTAATTTTTGTATTTTGTTAATAAATTTTAATTGAATTTTTATAAAAATTTTCATATTTGGAATTATTTTTTAAATAAAAATATAATTTTTTTTATTAATTACTTTTTGAAATATAATTATTAATTATTTTATAAAAATATTTTTTATTAAAAAAATCAAAACTGTGAAATAGAATCACATGACAAAATTATGACATGTATTCAACTTTGCGACATGTTATTCACATCGCAAGTCACTCTATACCGCATCCCTACTTCCTGCACATATCTCTGCACTCTGACACGTAGTTGGACAATGTTGCACCCTATGTAAAAATTAATGACGTGATTATCACATGATAAAGTTTTGCGACGTGAATACCACATGACAAAGTTGCGACATATTTTTCATGTGGCAAATGAGTTGCCACTAGCGTTCCTGAGACATATTTGTTCACGTCGCTAATTTGAATGTTGCAATGTGATATATTGTGTTGTGACGTGTTTTTCATGTGGCAAATCAGAGTTTTTTTTTATAGTGATTATACTTTCTTTCAACTCTTTTTAGTTTAGGCTTAAATATAATTTTAATCATCGTATTTTGATTTTTATAAGTTTCAAGTCCCTTTAAAAACAACCAACTTTTTGATCCATTTTTTTTTTATATTTTTGATATTTTGATACCCCTCCACTTTTGTATAGTTGACACTTTCCACTTTTGTATAGTTGACACTTGAATTTGTGATGTAGATTTTATATGGCACCATGTCATACAACTTTGCCATGTTATATATAAAAAGTAAAAATTAATTTTATAATATTATTTAATAATAATATAAATTATTAAATTTTAAAAAATAAAAATTATGATTAATTTTAAATTATTTATGTTTTCAAAATTAATTAAATTATTTTGAATTATATTTTTTAACAATTTATTTCCTTATAAATGATTTACATATTTATTTTTATTTTATATTAATAATTTATAAATGATTTATTTTTTTTATAAATGTTAATTTTACTTTAACAAATTTAATAATGATCTTTTACTTTAGTATATTATAGTTTAAATATAATTAGATTGTTTAACTATTTTATTTCGCATTAATATTGATTTAAATAATTTAAATTAATATTTTAAGTTAAAATAAAATTTAGTATAAATTAAATTTTAATATATGAGATAAAATTGTGGGATCCAATATGAGTTTTTTAAAGTTGCACCATTAGAAGGAAAATTAGATGAGTTACTTCGAGATGATGTGGTTTAATGAATCCCACAAAGAACTCAAAAATAGTTTGAA